>NC_092120.1:10696304-10838804 GCF_045679555.1 Salvelinus alpinus | reverse complement strand
TAGCCAAATGCCACCTCATGGATGTATGGTTGTGTGTGTGATGGAAGGGGGCAGGGACTAACTGGATAGAATTCTGCTCTGAGTAACAACTTCCACTGGTAGAGGGTGTAGAGTCAAGTAAAAGGGAGGGAGAGTGTAAGTGTATGAATGGGGGAGGAAGAGCACCCAACCAGCACAGAGGCATAGGATAGGAGAGGAGAAATGAGGGGAGAAAAGGGGGGTTAGAGAGGGAGAAACAGATAGAGGGACAACATACACAGCTTGAGAGAAGATGGGAGCCTCGTCGTTGGTATTGGCCATTCTGAACCGGATGGAGGCGGTCCCGGTGCGGGGTGGAGTCCCGTTGTCCACGACGACCACCACAAACTCATACATGTGATTGGGCCGCTCGTAGTCCAACCGTTGGCTGGGGCTGACCACGCCCCTGGAAGAGATGGCAAAGTCGGGACTCTGGATGAAGTAGGAGAGCTCTGAGTTGAGCCCCGTGTCACAGTCCCTCGCTAGAACTAGAGAGGAAGACAGGGGGAAGACAGGAGGAAGACAGGAGGAAGAGAAGAGGAAGACAGGAGGAAGACAGGAGGAAGAGAGGAGAAAGACAGGAGGAAGACAGGGGGAAGAGAGGAGGAAGACAGGAGGAAGAGAGGAGGAAGACAGCAGGAAGACAGGAAGAAGACAGGAGGAAGACAGGAAGAAGAGAGGAGGAAGACAGCAGGAAGAGAGGAGAAAGACAGGAGGAAGACAGGGGGAAGACAGGAGGAAGACAGGAGGAAGACAGGAAGAGGAGAGGAGAAAGACAGGAGGAAGAGAGGAGGAAGACAGGAAGACAGGAGGAAGAGAGGAGGAAGACAGGAAGACAGGAGGAAGAGAGGAGAAAGACAGGAGGAAGACAGGAGGAAGACAAGAGGAAGAAAGGAGGAAGAGATGAGGAAGACAGGAGGAAGACAGGAGGAAGAGAGGAGGAAGAGAGGAGGAAGACAGGAGGAAGACAGGAGAAAGACAGGAGGAAGACAGGAAGACAGGAGGAAGAGAGGAGAAAGACAGGAGGAAGACAGGAGGCAGACAGGAAGACAGGAGGAAGAGAGGAGAAAGACAGGAGGAAGACAGGAAGAAAGACAGGAAGAAGACAGGAGGAAGAGAGGAGAAAGACAGGAGGAAGACAGGAGGCAGACAGGAAGACAGGAGGAAGAGAGGAAAAAGACAGGAGGAAGACAGGAAGAAAGACAGGAAGAAGACAGGAGGAAGAGAAGAGAAAGACAGGAGGCAGACAGGAAGACAGGAGGAAGAGAGGAGGAAGACAGGAGGAAGACAGGAGAAAGACAGGAGGAAGACAGGAGGAAGACAGGAAGAAAGACAGGAGGAAGACAGGGGGAAGACAGGAGGAAGACAGGAGAAAGACAGGAGGAAGACAGGAGAAAGACAGGAGAAAGACAGGAGGAAGACAGGAGGAAGACAGGAGGAAGAGAGGAGGAAGACAGGAAGAAGACAGCAGAAATACATTAGGAAGAGTCATTATCTTTATAATCAGCTTGTACACATTGTAAATCATTGTTCCAGTTTGGCAAAGAAGGAAATTACCAACAGAAATACTCAGTGGCCAATGTGAGTGTATGTCTGTATACACACACACACACACACACACACACACACACACACACACACACACACACACACACACACACACACACACACACACACACACACACACACACACACACACACACACACACACACACACACACACACACACACACACACACACACTATTTGGTAATCATTTATCTGGTAGTCTGTGTGTGTAGCCTTACATTTTACATTTTTCACATCTTTGTCATTTAACAGATGCTCTTATCCAGAGTGACATACATTAGTCTTAGCGACTTAAAGTAGTCTTCCACCCTTCCTTGTCCCCCCTTCCCTCCCCCTTCCCAGCTCCTTGCCATTGTACAGTAGGTGAATTTAAGCCGTCTGTGGTGTTAAAAGAGACATAATGGAGGCCAGTGGTGTATGAAGTGTGTGTGATAACACCAGCTGTACTGTAGACCTACTGTATGTACTGAGTACTGGCTAGTGTTAGACTGGAGTCATGCTGCTGACAGGCCCACATCAAACAGTCCAACTTCAAGAAGGCTTTGCTGTCATTAGCCAAAGAGCCAGAGCCCAGTTGTAATGAATTAGCCCTCAGGGCGAGAGAGAGCGTGTGTTCCACACACAGACACAGACAGGTGTGTGTTAATGTACACACGTGCATGTAGAAATGCTCACGCCCACGTGTACACAGAATGACGCAAATGAGCAGTTGTATACTGGCTGACTCACTGCTTCTCTTCCATCTCTCATCATTCCATCATCTCTTTCTACTTCTCCCTCTTCCTCCCTCTATCCCATTAGCTCTCTCACTCACACATGAACCTGTTGCAGGGGGGGATGTGTTCGAGCGAGAGAGAGTGTGTGTATGTGTGTGTTCATGTGTGTGTGTGTGTGTCTGTTCATGTGTGTATGTGTGTGTTTGTGTGTGTGTGTGTTCATGTGTGTAAGAGAAGGGGAGCTTAAGGCCAGGATTGAAACAGAAGGTTCATTAAATATACACAGACTAATATAATATATCTTCAGGCTACCTATTAGCATTTTTAATGCATAGGCAGGAGTATTGGAGTTGCAGCGGTAGCTAAATTAAACATAGGAATATGGGGAGAGGCTAGGCGAGCGATTCTGGCTAGCTGAGGTGTTTGTGTGTGTGTGTGTGTGTGGGGTGGGTGGGAGGGGTTAGTTTGTTCGCCTCCCTACTCTGCTAAATCCTTCCTGGGACATTTCGGCTAGATAATTGGAGAGGCAGATTTCCCCGTCACTCACTGCTAGCTTCCATTAAAAACCAAGGCCCAATTTATAGACTAATCCTGACTTAAGGTAAACAACAATAATCATCCCTCTCTCTATATTTCTCTCTCTCTATCCTTGTCTCTTTCTCCTGACTCTCTCTCTCTTTCCCTCATGCTCGCCTCTTTCTCCGTTTTCGGAAACCAAACCATCCATTCTAACTTTTGAAATCAAACCATCCATTCTAACTTTTGAAATCAAACCATCCATTCTAACTTTTGAAACCAAACTATCCATTCTAACTTTTGAAACCAAACCATCCATTCTAACTTTTGAAATCAAACTAGCCATTCTAAAGCTTGAAATCAAACTATTCATTCTACACGCACACGCGTGCTCTGCATGCAGGGGGAGTCTCCATTGCGTGAGTGAGTGACAGGCGTGTCTGTCGACGTGACAATATGCAAAAAAGCTGCATATTCACCATAATTAAATTTTCATAAGCAGATGCACAGACACACAGAGACAATGACACAGACACACACAGACACACAGACACACACAGCCGGGCCCATGCCAACGTGTGCATCTGCTTCAGAAAGCATGCCGCGGCCACTAGATCATCCTGTCTTACTCTCTCGTTCTCTCGTTTCTTTTTGTCTCTGTATTTTCTCCATCCCGCGCTAAAGCCGAGTGGCTTTAGCTGAGAACAAAGACAGAATTAAAGGCTGGTAAGCAATTCAGCCATTCTCTTCTCTCTGGCTCACACACACACACACACACACACACACACACACACACACACACACACACACACACACACACACACACACACACACACACACACACACACACACACACACACACACACACACACACACACAGACTTGAAAAATGGGTTGTCTTCTTCTTTCCCTCCTCTCCTCATGGCTTAGTGGGGGAAGACTGCTCAATCACTCCCAGGGAGGCTAGCTGTTAGCCTGCTGGCCATTAGCATTGACAATTTGATCCCTGAACCTAATGCAGTGTGACAAGCAGCAAAACAAACCTCGTTGTCGGTCTCGCATTTAACGTGTGGCGTGTGCAATAGAGTTGAGGTCACATAGAATGGGACAAAGATGCATGCACTGACATGGTAGCACACTGACTGAACATACCTGTGCATGAACGGCACAAAGCACACGCTCGTCTATCTAACCTCCCAAAGGGTTGTCCACTCCTCTCTTCCCTTCCCTCCCTCTATAAAATAGTTGCCGGTGGTTAAACCGTTGGCACATAGTCATCCATTGTGAGTGGGCGTAAAACCCTTTCAATTACTGTGATAGGATCAGGTCTGGGACAGGCAGGGTGATAAGAGCAGCCCATTCCATTATGGCCAGCCTTTAGTAGAGGTCACCCTCTCCTCAACCCTCAGGGTGTCTGTCCACTAACCAAGCCTGGCTATCAACATCTCACACAGAGGGCAGCACCCACTGTCTGTCTGTCTGTCTGTCTGTCTGTCTGTCTGTCTGTCTGTCTGTCTGTCTGTCTGTCTGTCTGTCTGTCTGTCTGTCTGTCTGTCTGTCTGTCTGTCTGTCTGTCTGTCTTTTATGTATTGTTACTGTCTGTCTGTTACTATCTGTCTGTCTGTCTGTTACTATCTGTCTGTCTGTCTGTCTGTCTGTCTGTCTGTCTGTCTGTCTGTCTGTCTGTCTGTCTGTCTGTCTGTCTGTTACTGTCTGTCTGTCTGTTACTGTCTGTCTGTCTGTTACTGTCTGTCTGTCTGTCTGTCTGTCTGTCTGTCTGTCTGTCTGTCTGTCTGTCTGTCTGTCTGTCTGTCTGTCTGTCTGTCTGTCTGTCTGTTACTGTCTGTCTGTCTGTCTGTCTGTCTGTCTGTCTGTCTGTCTGTTACAGCGCCTTCGGAAAGTATTCAGACCCCTTGACTTTTTCCACATTTTGTTACATTACAGCGATATTCTAAAATTGATTTAAAAAATGATAATCCTCAGCAATACACACACAATTCCCCATAATGACAAAGTGAAAACTTTTTCAATTTTTTTTGCAAATGTATTCAAATTAAAAAACAGAAACACCTTATTTACACAAGTATTCAGCCCCTTTGCTATGAGACTCGAAATTGAGCTCAGGCGCATCCTGTTTCCATTGATCATCCTTGAGATGTTTCTAAAACTTGATTGGAGTCGATCTGTGGTAAATTCAATTGATTGGACATGATTTGGAAAGGTACACACCTGTCTATATAAGATCCCACAGTTGACCGGGAATGTCAGAGCAAAAACCAAGCCATGAGGTCGAAGGAATTGTCTGTAGAGCTCCGAGACAGGATTGTGTTGAGGCACAGATCTGGGGAAGGGTACCAACACATTTCTTAAGCATTGAAGGTCCCCAAGAACACAGTGGCCTCCATCATTCTTAAACGGAAGACGTTTGGAACCACCAAAACTCTTCCTAGAGCTGGCTGCCCGGCCAAACTGAGCATTCGGGGGAGAAGGGCCTTGGTCAGAGAGGTGACCAAGAACCCAATCATCACTCTGACAGAGCTCTAGAGTTCCTCTGTGGAGATGGGAGAACCTTCCAGAAAGACAACTATCTCTGCAGCACTCCACCAATCAGGCCTTTATGGTAGAGTGACCAGACGGAAGCCACTCCTCAGTAAAAGGCACATGACAGCCCGCTGGGAGTTTGCCAAAAGGCACCTAAAGACTCTCAGACCATGAGAAATAAGATTCTCTGGTCTGATGAAACCAAGATTGAACTCTTTGGCCTGAATGCCAAGCGTCACGTCTGGAGGAAACCTGGCACCATCCCTATGGTGAAACATGGTGGTGGCAGCATCATGCTGTGGGGATGTTTTCCAGCGCCAGGAACTGGGAGACTAGTTAGGATCGAGGCAAAGAGGAACGGAGCAACGTACAGAGAGATCCTTGGTGAAAACCTGCTCCAGAGCGCTCAGGACCTCAGACTGGGGCGAAGGTTCACCTTCCAACTGGACAACGACCCTAAGCACACAGCCAAAATAATGCAGGAGTGGCTTTGGGACAAGCCTCTGAACGTCTTTGAGTGGCCCAGCCAGAGCCCGGACTTGAACACAATCAAACATCTCTGGAGAGATCTGAAAATAGCTGTGCAGTAACGCTCCCCATCCAACCTGACAGAGCTTGAGAGGATCTGCAGAAAAGAATGGGAGAAACTCCCCAAATACAGGTGTGCCAAGCTTGTAGCGTCATTCCCAAGAAGACTCGATGCTGTAATCGCTGCCAAAGGTGCTTCAACAAAGTACTACGTAAAGGGTCTGAATACTTATGTAAATGTCTATAAAGGTTTTTTTTCTTTGTCATTATGGGGTATCGTGTGTAGATTGATGAGGGAAAAAAACGATTATATAAATTTTAGAATATCGCTGTAATGTTGCAAAATGTGGAAAGAGTCAAGGGGTCTGAATACTTTCTGAAGGCACTGTATATACTGTTACTGTATGTGCTGTCTGTCTGTTATGTACTGTCTGTTTGTCTATCTGTCTGTCTGTTATGTACTGTCTGTTTGTCTATCTGTCTGTCTGTTATGTACTGTCTGTCTGTCTGTCTGTCTGTCTGTCTGTCTGTCTGTCTGTCTGTCTGTCTGTCTGTCTGTCTCTACGTATGTTATGGACTTTATGTCCTCCACTGATGCCTCACCTTGTAGCAGTGACGTTCCAGGCGCCGTGGCTTCTTGAATGTTATCCCGGCTGTAAATGGAATGGAGGAATTCTGGAGTGCAGTCATTCTCATCTGTGATGTGAACCACCACCTATAGGGAAGGACAGAGGAGAAAGGGTTAACTTGGATCGGCGATCGGGGGGAGTCTGTGGGAGTTCTTCTTTGTGTGAAGCTTTCAGATGACAGTCATTTACACAATATGTGATTGTGTATGTGAGTGTAAGTGTTTGTGTGTATTTGTGTTTTCTCGGGCGTGCTGGCTGGGTTAATATAAATGAGTGCGTGGGAGAACGAGAACCCAGTGGTAGTCAGGCACAGCTGCAGCCCATCCCTCTGAGCTGCTCCCCGGCCAAGCGGAACGCACATCACACACACGCGCACGCACCTATACACACACACTCACTCTTACAGATGCATGCACACACATTTACACTGAATCTCTGTGCACACACACATCATTTTTTTTATAGCTGTAAATATGACAGTCCTGAGGCGTAAGGAAGAGAGAGAGATCCAAAGGAGAGAGAGATCATTAATGGGGAAGCGAAAGAGAGAAAGGAAAGGAAGATAGCGACAAAGGGAAAGAAAGAGGGGGGGTAGAAAGAGGAAAAGATAGATAATGATAGGGCAGGATGGTGGTAGAGATTGAGTTAGAGAGATAGGTAGGGAAAGAGAGTGAGAGAGGTAAAGAGTGGCGGGGTAGTCCAGAGGTTCCCTGAGCAGTGTTAGTCATGCTGGATCCTCCCCCTCCAGTCTCCCACATGGGGGTGTTATCTCTGGGGACCAGCCGTGCCAGGGGGGAGACTGCTGCTCCCCAGGGGAGAGAGGGGGAGATAGGTGGGCACACAGAGCAGCAATGACAGAGAGGGGGCTGGAGAAGCCAGCGTGGGTCCCAGCATGGAACCATGACACACTCAACACACTGACATCAACTCCCACACTGTCAGTCTGAAATGAAGGAACTAACACAAACTTCATTGGAACTTTGAGAAAATGCAAAAACTGCAACACCATATTTGGCAAACCTTCAAAATCTGAAACAAATTTAAGTCCTTTTTCTGTACTTATTTTTGTGATATCCAATTGGTAGTTACAGTCTTGTCCCGTCGCTGCAACTCCCGTACAGAGAGGCGAAGGTCGAGAGCCATGTGTCCTCCGAAACACAACCCTGGCCGAACTGCTTCTTGACACACTGCTCGCTTAACCCGGGAAGCCAGCCGCACCAATGTGTCGGAGGAAACACCATCCAGCTGATGACCGAAGTCAGCTTGCAGGTGCCGGGCTCGCCACAAAGAGTCACTAGAGCGTGATGGGACAAGGAAATCCAGGCAGGCCAAACCCCCCCTAACCCGGATGACTCTGGGCCAATTGTGCACTACCTCATGGTTCTCCCAGTCACGGCTGGCTGTGACGCAGCCTGGGATCGAACTCGGATCTGTATTTTTATTTTTATTTAACCTTTATTTAACTAGGCAAGTCAGTTAAGAACAAAGTATTATTATACAATGATGGCCTACCCCGGCCAAACCCTCCTCTAACCCGGACGATGCTGGGCCAATTCTGCGCCGCCCTATGGTACTCCCGATCACAACCGGTTGTGATACAGCCCGGGATCAAACCAGGGTCTGTAGTGATGCCTCTAGCACTGAGATGCAGTGCCTTAGACCGCTGCGCCACTCGGGAGGCCACAAATTGAAATCCAAACTTGATGTCAATGCGAGACTAAGTGAAAATTCAACTTATGTGGAAGTTAGGATTCGCCCCAAAGACAACAATAACTCCAAACTCCAAACAATAAGGTTAAGCTTGGCATCGATAGACTGAGACAAAATGTCTGACTCTTCCCCTAGTGCATCAATTCAATCAGACTGATTTAAAACAGAGAGCTGTCCATTCTAGCCACTATGTCTACGTTCTAACCTGTGGGTAACACTATGAAGCCCTCCCTCTCTCCACTCCTCCAAACCCGGCAGACTGGATCCCCCTCTCACTCATACCTAATCACCAGCACACCCTGGGCATCCCAATCCCTGTTAGAAAAACACCCTGTCTGTTAAGACCCTCTTGGAGAGCCGCCGCACACTGTGCTAATGACCAACAGGAGCCTGGTCTGATACTGCTGCCATACTGTTTGTGTGTGTTTGTGTGTGTGTGTGTGTGTGTGTGTGTGTGTGTGTGTGTGTGTGTGTGTGTGTGTGTGTGTGTGTGTGTGTGTGTGTGTGTGTGTGTGTGTGTGTGTGTGTGTGTGTGTGTGTGTGTGTGTGTGTGTGTGTGTGTGTGTGTGTGTGTGTGTGTGTGCGTGCGTGTGCATGTGCGTGTGCGTGTGTGTGTGTGCGTGGCAGAGAGTGAGAGTATTAGTGATAATAAGAGCTAGTACAAGTGCTTAAGGAAGATTAGGAGGAGAAGCTGGGAGCAGAGAGAGATGGGGAGGAGAGAGGGAGAGAGACATGGAACTCTATGGGATGCCTGCTCCTCTTCATACCCTTACCCCATGATAGCAGAGAGAGACAGAGTGAGAGGAAAGACACAAA
Source organism: Salvelinus alpinus (assembly GCF_045679555.1). NCBI lineage: Eukaryota > Metazoa > Chordata > Actinopteri > Salmoniformes > Salmonidae > Salvelinus > Salvelinus alpinus. Next base: position 10,829,761 of record NC_092120.1, on the reverse strand, counting down.
GAGAGGGAGAGAGACCAAATGGATGGAGGTCTTCACCACAGATGGTGTGAGTTTTGAGGGAGGTGACCATGACTGGTGCCCAGCTTATTGCCAGATTGCGGAGCCTGTTTATGTTGGTGTGTGTTGTGTCTGTACGTGTGCATTGTTACATCTGTGTTTAATGTGTACATGCAACAGTTTCTGTGTTTGTCTATTCGCGTTGTACATGTTTGTTTGTTTGTGTGTGTGTGGTGTGGTTCCTCTATGTCTGGCACACGTTGGCCACATGGTCCTGTCTGGTTGCCAGGCACACGTTGGCCACAGGGTCCTGTCTGGTTGCCAGGCACACGTTGGCCACAGGGTCCTGCCTGGTTGCCAGGCACACGTTGGCCACAGGGTCCTGTCTGGTTGCCAGACACACGTTGGCCACAGGGTCCTGCCTGGTTGCCAGGCACACGTTGGCCACAGGGTCCTGTCTGGTTGCCAGACACACGTTGGCCACAGGGTCCTGTCTGGTTGCCAGACACACGTTGGCCACAGGGTCCTACTGGTTGCCAGGCACACGTTGGCCACAGGGTCCTGCCTGGTTGCCAGACACACGTTGGCCACAGTGTCCTGTCTGGTTGCCAGGCACACGTTGGCCACAGGGTCCTGTCTGGTTGCCAGGCACACGTTGGCCACAGGGTCCTGCCTGGTTGCAAGGCACACGTTGGCCACAGGGTCTTGCCTGGTTGCCAGGCACACGTTGGCCACAGGGTCCTGCCTGGTTGCCAGGCACACGTTGGCCACAGGGTCCTGCCTGGTTGCCAGGCACACATTGGCCACAGGGTCCTGTCTGGTTGCCAGGCACACGTTGGCCACAGGGTCCTGCCTGGTTGCCAGGCACACGTTGGTCACAGGGTCCATTATGTGACCATGGCTGACTCTCCATACTGTTGTTCTCCATTATGTGACCATGGCTGACTCCATACTGTTGTTCTCCATTATGTGACCATGGCTGACTCCATACTGTTGTTCTCCATTATGTGACCATGGCTGACTCTCCATACTGTTGTTCTCCATTATGTGACCATGGCTGACTCTCCATACTGTAGTTCTCCATTATGTGACCATGGCTGACTCTCCATACTGTTGTTCTCCATTATGTGACCATGGCTGACTCTCCGTACTGTTGTTCTCCATTATGTGACCATGGCTGACTCTCCATACTGTTGTTCTCCATTATGTGACCATGGCTGACTCCATACTGTTGTTCTCCATTATGTGACCATGGCTGACTCTCCATACTGTTGTTCTCCATTATGTGACCATGGCTGACTCCATACTGTTGTTCTCCATTATGTGACCATGGCTGGCTCTCCATACTGTTGTTCTCCATTATGTGACCATGGCTGACTCTCCATACTGTTGTTCTCCATTATGTGACCATGGCTGACTCTCCATACTGTTGTTCTCCATTATGTGACCATGGCTGACTCTCCATACTGTTGTTCTCCATTATGTGACCATGGCTGACTCTCCATACTGTTGTTCTCCATTATGTGACCATGGCTGACTCTCCATACTGTTGTTCTCCATTATGTGACCATGGCTGACTCTCCATACTGTTGTTCTCCATTATGTGACCATGGCTGACTCTCCATACTGTTGTTCTCCATTATGTGACCATGGCTGACTCTCCATACTGTTGTTCTCCATTATGTGACCATGGCTGACTCCATACTGTTGTTCTCCATTATGTGACCATGGCTGACTCTCCATACTGTTGTTCTCCATTATGTGACCATGGCTGACTCTCCATACTGTTGTTCTCCATTATGTGACCATGGCTGGCTCTCCATACTGTTGTTCTCCATTATGTGACCATGGCTGACTCTCCATACTGTTGTTCTCCATTATGTGACCATGGCTGACTCCATACTGTTGTTCTCCATTATGTGACCATGGCTGACTCTCCATACTGTTGTTCTCCATTATGTGACCATGGCTGACTCTCCGTACTGTTGTTCTCCATTATGTGACCATGGCTGACTCTCCATACTGTTGTTCTCCATTATGTGACCATGGCTGACTCTCCATACTGTTGTTCTCCATTATGTGACCATGGCTGACTCCATACTGTTGTTCTCCATTATGTGACCATGGCTGACTCTCCATACTGTTGTTCTCCATTATGTGACCATGGCTGACTCTCCGTACTGTTGTTCTCCATTATGTGACCATGGCTGACTCTCCATACTGTTGTTCTCCATTATGTGACCATGGCTGACTCTCCATACTGTTGTTCTCCATTATGTGACCATGGCTGACTCCATACTGTTGTTCTCCATTATGTGATCATGGCTGACTCTCCATACTGTTGTTCTCCATTATGTGACCATGGCTGACTCTCCATACTGTTGTTCTCCATTATGTGACCATGGCTGACTCTCCAGACTGTTGTTCTCCATTATGTGACCATGGCTGACTCCATACTGTTGTTCTCCATTATGTGACCATGGCTGACTCTCCATACTGTTGTTCTCCATTATGTGACCATGGCTGACTCCATACTGTTGTTCTCCATTATGTGACCATGGCTGGCTCTCCATACTGTTGTTCTCCATTATGTGACCATGGCTGACTCTCCATACTGTTGTTCTCCATTATGTGACCATGGCTGACTCTCCATACTGTTGTTCTCCATTATGTGACCATGGCTGACTCTCCATACTGTTGTTCTCCATTATGTGACCATGGCCGACTCTCCATACTGTTGTTCTCCATTATGTGACCATGGCCGACTCTCCATACTGTTGTTCTCCATTATGTGACCATGGCTGACTCTCCATACTGTTGTTCTCCATTATGTGACCATGGCTGACTCCATACTGTTGTTCTCCATTATGTGATCATGGCTGACTCTCCGTACTGTTGTTCTCCATTATGTGACCATGGCTGACTCTCCATACTGTTGTTCTCCATTATGTGACCATGGCTGACTCTCCATACTGTTGTTCTCCATTATGTGACCATGGCTGACTCTCCATACTGTTGTTCTCCATTATGTGACCATGGCTGACTCCATACTGTAGTTCTCCATTATGTGACCATGGCTGACTCTCCATACTGTTGTTCTCCATTATGTGACCATGGCTGACTCTCCATACTGTTGTTCTCCATTATGTGACCATGGCTGACTCTCCATACTGTTGTTCTCCATTATGTGACCATGGCTGACTCCATACTGTTGTTCTCCATTATGTGACCATGGCTGACTCTCCATACTGTTGTTCTCCATTATGTGACCATGGCTGACTCCATACTGTTGTTCTCCATTATGTGACCATGGCTGACTCTCCATACTGTTGTTCTCCATTATGTGACCATGGCTGACTCTCCATACTGTTGTTCTCCATTATGTGACCATGGCTGACTCTCCATACTGTTGTTCTCCATTATGTGACCATGGCCGACTCTCCATACTGTTGTTCTCCATTATGTGACCATGGCTGACTCTCCATACTGTTGTTCTCCATTATGTGACCATGGCTGACTCTCCATACTGTTGTTCTCCATTATGTGACCATGGCTGGCTCTACATACTGTTGTTCTCCATTATGTGACCATGGCTGACTCTCCATACTGTTGTTCTCCATTATGTGACCATGGCTGACTCCATACTGTTGTTCTCCATTATGTGACCATGGCTGACTCTCCATACTGTTGTTCTCCATTATGTGACCATGGCTGACTCTCCGTACTGTTGTTCTCCATTATGTGACCATGGCTGACTCTCCATACTGTTGTTCTCCATTATGTGACCATGGCTGACTCTCCATACTGTTGTTCTCCATTATGTGACCATGGCTGACTCCATACTGTTGTTCTCCATTATGTGACCATGGCTGACTCTCCATACTGTTGTTCTCCATTATGTGACCATGGCTGACTCTCCATGCTGTTGTTCTCCATTATGTGACCATGGCTGACTCTCCATACTGTTGTTCTCCATTATGTGACCATGGCCGACTCTCCATACTGTTGTTCTCCATTATGTGACCATGGCTGACTCTCCATACTGTTGTTCTCCATTATGTGACCATGGCCGACTCTCCATACTGTTGTTCTCCATTATGTGACCATGGCTGACTCTCCATACTGTTGTTCTCCATTATGTGACCATGGCTGACTCTCCATACTGTTGTTCTCCATTATGTGACCATGGCTGGCTCTACATACTGTTGTTCTCCATTATGTGACCATGGCTGACTCTCCATACTGTTGTTCTCCATTATGTGACCATGGCTGACTCCATACTGTTGTTCTCCATTATGTGACCATGGCTGACTCTCCATACTGTTGTTCTCCATTATGTGACCATGGCTGACTCTCCGTACTGTTGTTCTCCATTATGTGACCATGGCTGACTCTCCATACTGTTGTTCTCCATTATGTGACCATGGCTGACTCTCCATACTGTTGTTCTCCATTATGTGACCATGGCTGACTCCATACTGTTGTTCTCCATTATGTGACCATGGCTGACTCTCCATACTGTTGTTCTCCATTATGTGACCATGGCTGACTCTCCGTACTGTTGTTCTCCATTATGTGACCATGGCTGACTCTCCATACTGTTGTTCTCCATTATGTGACCATGGCTGACTCCATACTGTTGTTCTCCATTATGTGACCATGGCTGACTCTCCATACTGTTGTTCTCCATTATGTGACCATGGCTGACTCCATACTGTTGTTCTCCATTATGTGACCATGGCTGGCTCTCCATACTGTTGTTCTCCATTATGTGACCATGGCTGACTCTCCATACTGTTGTTCTCCATTATGTGACCATGGCTGACTCCATACTGTTGTTCTCCATTATGTGACCATGGCTGACTCTCCATACTGTTGTTCTCCATTATGTGACCATGGCTGACTCCATACTGTTGTTCTCCATTATGTGATCATGGCTGACTCTCCATACTGTTGTTCTCCATTATGTGACCATGGCTGACTCTCCATACTGTTGTTCTCCATTATGTGACCATGGCTGACTCTCCATACTGTTGTTCTCCATTATGTGACCATGGCTGACTCCATACTGTTGTTCTCCATTATGTGACCATGGCTGACTCTCCATACTGTTGTTCTCCATTATGTGACCATGGCTGACTCTCCATACTGTTGTTCTCCATTATGTGACCATGGCTGGCTCTCCATACTGTTGTTCTCCATTATGTGACCATGGCTGACTCTCCATACTGTTGTTCTCCATTATGTGACCATGGCTGACTCCATACTGTTGTTCTCCATTATGTGACCATGGCTGACTCTCCATACTGTTGTTCTCCATTATGTGACCATGGCTGACTCTCCGTACTGTTGTTCTCCATTATGTGACCATGGCTGACTCTCCATACTGTTGTTCTCCATTATGTGACCATGGCTGACTCTCCATACTGTTGTTCTCCATTATGTGACCATGGCTGACTCCATACTGTTGTTCTCCATTATGTGACCATGGCTGACTCTCCATACTGTTGTTCTCCATTATGTGACCATGGCTGACTCTCCGTACTGTTGTTCTCCATTATGTGACCATGGCTGACTCTCCATACTGTTGTTCTCCATTATGTGACCATGGCTGACTCTCCATACTGTTGTTCTCCATTATGTGACCATGGCTGACTCCATACTGTTGTTCTCCATTATGTGATCATGGCTGACTCTCCATACTGTTGTTCTCCATTATGTGACCATGGCTGACTCTCCATACTGTTGTTCTCCATTATGTGACCATGGCTGACTCTCCATACTGTTGTTCTCCATTATGTGACCATGGCTGACTCCATACTGTTGTTCTCCATTATGTGACCATGGCTGACTCTCCATACTGTTGTTCTCCATTATGTGACCATGGCTGACTCCATACTGTTGTTCTCCATTATGTGACCATGGCTGACTCCCATACTGTTGTTCTCCATTATGTGACCATGGCTGACTCTCCATACTGTTGTTCTCCATTATGTGACCATGGCTGACTCCATACTGTTGTTCTCCATTATGTGACCATGGCTGACTCTCCATACTGTTGTTCTCCATTATGTGACCATGGCTGACTCTCCATACTGTTGTTCTCCATTATGTGACCATGGCTGACTCTCCATACTGTTGTTCTCCATTATGTGACCATGGCTGACTCTCCATACTGTTGTTCTCCATTATGTGACCATGGCTGACTCCATACTGTTGTTCTCCATTATGTGACCATGGCTGACTCTCCATACTGTTGTTCTCCATTATGTGACCATGGCTGACTCTCCATACTGTTGTTCTCCATTATGTGACCATGGCTGACTCTCCATACTGTTGTTCTCCATTATGTGACCATGACTGACTCTCCATACTGTTGTTCTCCATTATGTGACCATGGCTGACTCCATACTGTTGTTCTCCATTATGTGACCATGGCTGACTCTCCATACTGTTGTTCTCCATTATGTGACCATGGCTGGCTCTCCATACTGTTGTTCTCCATTATGTGACCATGGCTGACTCTCCATACTGTTGTTCTCCATTATGTGACCATGGCTGACTCCATACTGTTGTTCTCCATTATGTGACCATGGCTGGCTCTCCATACTGTTGTTCTCCATTATGTGACCATGGCTGACTCCATACTGTTGTTCTCCATTATGTGACCATGGCTGGCTCTCCATACTGTTGTTCTCCATTATGTGACCATGGCTGACTCCATACTGTTGTTCTCCATTATGTGATCATGGCTGACTCTCCGTACTGTTGTTCTCCATTATGTGACCATGGCTGACTCTCCATACTGTTGTTCTCCATTATGTGACCATGGCTGACTCTCCATACTGTTGTTCTCCATTATGTGACCATGGCTGACTCTCCATACTGTTGTTCTCCATTATGTGACCATGGCTGACTCTCCATACTGTTGTTCTCCATTATGTGACCATGGCTGACTCCATACTGTTGTTCTCCATTATGTGATCATGGCTGACTCTCCGTACTGTTGTTCTCCATTATGTGACCATGGCTGACTCTCCATACTGTTGTTCTCCATTATGTGACCACGGCCGGCTCTCCATACTGTTGTTCTCCATTATGTGACCATGGCTGACTCTCCATACTGTTGTTCTCCATTATGTGACCATGGCTGACTCCATACTGTTGTTCTCCATTATGTGATCATGGCTGACTCTCCGTACTGTTGTTCTCCATTATGTGACCATGGCTGACTCTCCATACTGTTGTTCTCCATTATGTGACCATGGCTGACTCTCCATACTGTTGTTCTCCATTATGTGACCATGGCTGACTCCATACTGTTGTTCTCCATTATGTGACCATGACTGACTCTCCATACTGTTGTTCTCCATTATGTGACCATGGCTGACTCTCCATACTGTTGTTCTCCATTATGTGACCATGGCCGACTCCATACTGTTGTTCTCCATTATGTGACCATGGCTGACTCTCCATACTGTTGTTCTCCATTATGTGACCATGGCTGACTCTCCATACTGTTGTTCTCCATTATGTGACCATGGCTGACTCCATACTGTTGTTCTCCATTATGTGACCATGGCTGACTCTCCATACTGTTGTTCTCCATTATGTGACCATGGCTGACTCTCCATACTGTTGTTCTCCATTATGTGACCATGGCTGTCTCTCCATACTGTTGTTCTCCATTATGTGACCATGGCTGACTCTCCATACTGTTGTTCTCCATTATGTGACCATGGCTGACTCTCCATACTGTTGTTCTCCATTATGTGACCATGGCTGACTCTCCATACTGTTGTTCTCCATTATGTGACCATGGCTGACTCCATACTGTTGTTCTCCATTATGTGACCATGGCTGACTCTCCATACTGTTGTTCTCCATTATGTGACCATGGCTGACTCTCCATACTGTTGTTCTCCATTATGTGACCATGGCTGACTCTCCATACTGTAGTTCTCCATTATGTGACCATGGCTGACTCCATACTGTTGTTCTCCATTATGTGACCATGGCTGACTCTCCATACTGTAGTTCTCCATTATGTGACCATGGCTGACTCTCCATACTGTTGTTCTCCATTATGTGACCATGGCTGACTCTCCATACTGTTGTTCTCCATTATGTGACCATGGCTGACTCTCCATACTGTTGTTCTCCATTATGTGACCATGGCTGACTCTCCATACTGTAGTTCTCCATTATGTGACCACGGCCGACTCTCCATACTGTTGTTCTCCATTATGTGACCATGGCTGACTCTCCATACTGTAGTTCTCCATTATGTGACCATGGCTGACTCTCCATACTGTTGTTCTCCATTATGTGACCATGGCTGACTCTCCATACTGTTGTTCTCCATTATGTGACCATGGCTGACTCTCCATACTGTTGTTCTCCATTATGTGACCATGGCCGACTCTCCATACTGTTGTTCTCCATTATGTGACCACGGCTGGCTCTCCATACTGTTGTTCTCCATTATGTGACCACGGCTGGCTCTCCATACTGTAGTTCTCCATTATGTGACCATGGCTGACTCTCCATACTGTTGTTCTCCATTATGTGACCATGGCCGACTCTCCATACTGTTGTTCTCCATTATGTGACCACGGCTGGCTCTCCATACTGTAGTTCTCCATTATGTGACCATGGCCGACTCTCCATACTGTTGTTCTCCATTATGTGACCATGGCTGACTCTCCATACTGTTGTTCTCCATTATGTGACCACGGCTGGCTCTCCATACTGTTGTTCTCCATTATGTGACCACGGCTGGGGAGCAGCATAGTGGGGCAGGTTGGACGTTCTCTACTGCAGCTGACCAGGGCTATAGTTGATGTTTCCTCAACTGGGTATATTCCTCATCAATACTACTCCAACGGAAAGTACACACGCACACACACACCTTCATAGCCACATGCACAGCTCATTCGAGTGAATTAGCCAAGCTGACTGGAGCGCGCCTAAGGGGAACTGGTGGATTCGTGAGGATGCCATTTGTGTGTATAAGCCAGCCATCTGGGTAGGAGCAGGTGTGTATAGAGGTGAGTGTGTACTATATATGTGTGACTGTGTGTGTGTATGCGTGCATGTGTGTATGTGTGTGTATAGTTGCGTGTGTACCTCTGCCACACCGCTGAGGCCTGTGTCTGGCTCGGAGGCCCTGACTTGCAGTGTGTGGAGTGTGTGTCCACTCTCAAAGTCCACTGTCCGGGTGAGGCTGACAGCTCCACTCTCCTGGTTGACACTGAACAGGTTGCCAGGGTTCACCAGCAGCATGTAGGACAGAGTCTTCCTCTGGAAGGAGATGGCCCCCACCATCGCCACACTGCAGGGGGAAACAGGACGGGATGTCATAAGGAGATACAGTATACAGGAAGTGATGTCATCGGGAGATGCATTAGACAGGATGCGATGTCATAAGGGGACACATTAGAGAGGATGGTGATGCACGCACACACACACACACACACACACACACACACACACACACACACACACACACACACACACACACACACACACACACACACACACACACACACACACACACACACACACACACACACACACACACACCGTGTAGAGGGTGGGCAGAAGATGAATACATTGTGCTCCAGTCATCAGAGCCCTGAGGAGGCAGGTTCAGACACACACTTTGCCCTTCATGTTAATCCTAAAGTTTATTTTAATAAATATTTGAATTAGCCACACTTTCATATTCTGAGCCTCGGGACAAAATGATGCATCTGCGTCCCTCCTTCACCCCCACCTTCATAACCCCCCCCCTCCCAACACATGACACATAATGCAGAGGAATCATCCACGTTCACACAATCCTTTGGCTTCCCCTCTAATGAGCAGCAGAGGCGGCTCACACACACAAAAACACACTCACTCACACACACATCACAAGCAAAAATACATGTACACACATATGCAGAACACACGCATTCATTGGTTCACTGATGCTCTTACCCCACCTCCCCCACCTCCCTTCCCTCATCCTATTCCTAACCCACATCCAGCAGTTATTCCTGTCCAATGTCACCTGTAAAACCCTCATTTATTCACCTTTCTCGTAATCTCTAATGACAGCCTATTCCCCATGTAGTGCACTAGGTGGCTCTGGTCAAAAGTAGTCCATAATATGGGTAATTGGGTTTTCCTCACAACAATCTCTCCAAACCCAGGGTGTACTCACGCTTGGCCCACGGGCGTGTTCTCTTGGACAGTCAGGGTATAGGAGGCGTTGGTGAACTGTGGGGGGCGGAACCCTGCCAGAATAGCCACTGTTGCACGGGGACCCTTCCTGCCCTGCGTGTCCACCGCCTGCACCCTCAGCATGTACTCCCTGCTGGGGGTCAGGGGTCGGCCGGTGGTCCTGACCTCCCCAGAGCTGCGGTCCACCTCAAACGAATCCTCGCCGCCTAGTTACGGGATATAAACAACACGTATAAACACACAGACACACATGGTTCTTCCAAGTGACTCAAAGGTTTTCTTGAAGGGATAGTTGACCCCCAAATCAAAGTTGTTCTGTGTTCTCACACCTCAACACACAGTTTGCCCCGGGGTCTTATAGACAATCATGTGAGTGATATCATGTAGCAGAGACAGCTGTGCAGAAATTGACATCCCTAAGACATTGCTGATTTCTTGGGCTGGGGGGCTGGTGTGTGTGTTTATTTGTGTATAGAGATGGGGGTAGAGGACCCTTCTGCCAGCTGGGGCTGTGTGTGTGCGGTGTGTGTGTGTGTCTGTGTGTGTATGTGTTATCGGGTTAACATCCAGCCTCTGATCTTTCTCTGAGGAGGATAGGAAGACAGGGTCATCTTAATCCATGTCCCCCTTGGCAGCAGCATCAACAGAAGAGAGAGAGAGAGAGAGAAGAGGAGGAAGAGAGAGAGAAGAGGAGGAGGAGGAGGAGGAAGAGAGAGAGAGAAGAGGAGGAGGAGGAGGAAGAGAGAGAGAAGAGGAGGAGGAAGAGAGAGGAATAGGAGGCACACTGCTGCTGGTAGACAGGGACATGTAGCTAATCACAGCTGCATTGTCCTGTCACTCACTTCTTTTGGATTTTTCATTATTTTTTAAATATTTATTTTATTCAATCTATATCTATTTAATTTGTTATTTGTTATAATCTATTGTACATTATCGCTGTTTTAGGAACACCTGAGTACCCTAAAAATTGAACATTTGCATGTCATCCTTTCATTAAATGCTTTTATCTCATCAGAGTTTAGCTATCTAATCTAATCAAACGTAATGTAAAATGGACACTATTTAAACGTTGTATCAATTCAATCACAATTTTGCCATACTTCCTCTGTCAAGTATGGTGTTTTAGCTTTATTTCCCCATCGATTGATTAATAATAAAACAGCCTTACTTGTAGGGAGGCTACCTCACATGATTTTCCATTTCACTAATTGGCACCCTTGACAAAAAGCTCCTGCCCACAAATCTTCACCATCGTCTCAAGAATCCAACCCATCCATCTTCCCATCCCTCCTCTCCAACCCATCCCTCCCCTCCAACCCATCCATTTTCCCATCCCTCCTCTCCAACCCATCCATCTTCCCATCCCTCCCCTCCAACCCATCCATCTTCCCATCCCTCCCCTCCAACCCATCCATCTTCCCATCCCTCCTCTCCAATCCATCCATCTTCCCATCCCTCCTCTCCAATCCATACACCTTCCCTTCCCATCCCTCCCCTCCAACCCATCCATCTTCCCATCCCTCCTCTCCAACCCATCCATCTTCCCATCCCATCCCTCCCCTCCAACCCATCCATCTTCCCATCCCTCCTCTCCAACCCATCCGTCTTCCCATCCCTCCCCTCCAACCCATCCCTCCTCTCCAACCCATCCATCTTCCCATCCCTCCTGTCCAACCCATCCACCTTCCCATCCCTCCCCTCCAACCCATCCATCTTCCCATCCCTCCTCTCCAACCCATCCATCTTCCCATCCCTCCTCTCCAACCGATCCACCTTCCCATCCCTCCCCTCCAACCCATTCACCTTCCCATCCCTCCTCTCCAACCCATCCATCTTCCCATCCCTCCTCTCCAAACCATCCACCTTCCCATCCCTCCTGTCCAACCCATCCATCTTCCCATCCCTCCTGTCCAACCCATTCACCTTCCCATCCCTCCTCTCCAACCCATCCACCTTCCCATCCCTCCCCTCCAACCCATATACCTTCCCATCCCTCCTGTCCAACCCATCCACCTTCCCATCCCTCCTCTCCAAACCATCCACCTTCCCATCCCTCCTCTCCAAACCATCCACCTTCCCATCCCATCCCTCCTCTCCAAACCATCCACTTTCCCAGCCCTCCTCACCCAAAAGATTCCTGATTCCAAATCTAGAAGCCTTGAAAGCCCCGGGGAGTGATTATCCCGCGTTCCACATGCTCGCTAACACGTGTCCCCTCTCCCTCCCCAACCGTAATTGAAATTCAACACGACCCCATAAAAGAAAAGCAAATAAACAAAAACAAAATCAATATACAGAGCGGCGGCATAGCCTGTGCCAGATGTTGGTGATAATTACCACTGTCAGAGCCAGTTCTTTTTGTGTGTCTGCTTGTTAGCCGTGTTAGCGCTTAGTGGCAGAGGGGATGCTCATGCTAATTTGCTCTTGTATCTCTTGCGCTTGACGGAATTTATTGATTTTAGGAGTTGTTTTTTCCCGTGACAACACACAAACACCCCCCACACACCATTTCCAGCCCTTCTAGATGGTAGTCACCAGATCGACATTTCACTCACCGTCCAGTAGCAGGAAGTGGGCGTTTCCTATTGTGCCGTCTCGTTGGCGGGCGGTGAGGCGGTAGACCACAGAGCCTGGTGCGGCGTCAGGTCCCACTGCGCCCAGGTAGGGCTGAGGGAACATGCCCCACTGCAGGTCTGCCAGGGTGGGTACACTCAGGCTCAGCCTGCAGAGGTACCACTCATCACCTACAAACACAGAAAAGATAAGAGGTTAAGGGTCAGGGTCAAAGGTCAGAGATAACAGTTTGTACAGACAGGGGGACATGGAATCACTACTAAGAGGTTGTCTGTGTGAAATGTAGGCATATGAGCTAATTGCATTCTGGGAAAGTGGAGGACTAGTGTCTGCTGAAGCCCCCAATCCTTTAATGGTGATGTCATTGGGTCATTGGGTCTGAGTCCTCTTTTTAGCCAAAAAAGGCACAGTGTCTGGGCCACTTCCCACCATTGGGCTTTGACTTTTCCAAACACATCCATCCATCTGTCCCTTTCAAATTGTTTGCGATCCCTGGCACAATCTCCTTAATCGTATCTGCCTCTCAAAATCAATTTCTCAACAATCCGCTGGTGTCACTTCCCCCCCCTGACGGCAGCCACAGCTCTTGGATGACGCTGGACTCATTCTCTGGGTGGAGACAAATGGCCAGATGCAACAAGGCTGATAGGTTCCCTGTTTCCATCCCAGGCTGAAGGGCTCTCCCTCCCTCGTCTGTTTCCTCGCTAGCAGCTATCTGCTGTCTGAGACTGTCGCTTCCCCCGAGGCCTTAGCAGTCAGTGAAAAGAATGACATTTTCTTTACAAACCCATCACCCTCTCTTTCTATCGCTCTTCACACGAGCATGTTTCTCACAAAACACACTGTCTGATAGCACACTGAGAGAGGGAGAGAGAGAGAGAAAAGGGGAGAAAGAGAGAGAGAGGAAAGAGGTGGGGAGGGGCAGAAAGTAAGCAAGATCAGAAAAGATTCAGAGAAGGGGACTCCAGTCAAACAGACATATCTACCGCTGTGTGTTGTTGCTGCTTGTCGTCTGGTTTTGGGAGAGTTTGTTTTGTCTGCAGACTTGTGCTTCATGTTGTTTGCAATGTCTGGCGCGAAGGAAAGACAACAGCAAATAAGAGGGAGCTTCACATCTGAGGGACGCAGGGAAGCGGCGGGAAAAAGAGAGGGAGAAGAAAAGAAGACGAACGCACCACTCTCTCCCTCCTTCCTGCCTTTTCATATGTGGGCCTTTAGAAGCCCGTCAGCGGAGCCTGATAGAGAGAGGGAGTGGGGAAGAGAAAGAGAGAGGGGAGGAAGACACAGGGGAGGGTGGGAGCCTTCTTGACAGATCTTTTCAGCACAAGGCTCTAGATTCTTGTATTGCTATTTTGTAATTCAGCGGATGGATGTGGTTGTTTTGTTTGGCGCTTATACACCGGTTGGCTATGTATGAATGTATGAGTTCCTCCACAGACATCCATGGCTCTTCATAATGATAGCGGTGTCATGATCTTTGGTCCAAGCGACTGAGCACACACTAAGTACATGCCAAACACACGCACATATACATAAATGCATACAAATGGCTGACTTAGGGTTGGCTCAGTGGGCTTTAACCATTAAACTGTGCCTGGGGGTCAAAAAGCAAGGCATGAAGAGAGGTATAGGAGAGTTAAACACAAGAGTGTCAGTGTCATGACCTGTACATAAACTGCTCACAGAGGAGAGAAGAATATCTTACAGTACGTACATCCACCACAGGTCTCTCTCTCACTCTCTCTCTCACTCTCTCTGCTTCATCTGTCACCAGGGCCATCCATGCCTCTCTCTCTCCTTCTCTTCCCTCTTTTCTCCACCAAACTAGCAGAACTAAAAGGCAGCCAACAGATCCACCTTGTCAGTGTTCTGTGAGAGTGAATCAGTCGACAAAGCGGGCAAAGCTCCACACGTGTCTGTTACCGCCTTTCTAATCCATGTAAGATCCGATGGTAACCAGACGAAATCGCCCCAGATACGATACACACCCGCCGTATTAATAGCCCAGTGACACTCGTCTGAGTCCACCCAAAGCTGTCTCCTCATTTGAATATCAATTCGGATGATGTCACAGATTGTTATGCAAATCCGGGAATAAAAGGGGAAAATTGTGTTTGTTTTCTTCCCCCTGATTTGATACACAGTGAATTAGAGATGCAGCCGTGCAAAAGAGGCCAGTATTGACAGAGCGAGAATGAGATTGCATTCAAGTGGTCTTTATGTGTCTGACATCAGATGAAGAGGACACATTTGAGTGGGGCCCAATTTGTGGCAGTACATTGACAGTGTTGTCCAATAACAGCCGACCAAAATGATACGAGGCTTCAACTGAAGGAGAAGTGATGACGGAATGGGGAAGATTCTTTCAGATCTCCATGAAGTACCAACGTAAGGGAGGGGCTAGGAGTTGTCCTTTAAATAACCATTACATTAAATAAGGGGGTGATAGAGAGAGGGGGCACCCATCCCATTTCCCCAAGCCCCCAGGACCCTCTTGGCTCCTCTTGGACCCTAGTGATCCCTCTCAGACCTGACAGAGATGGTGTGTGGTATCTGGTGACGTGATGCCGCTAGAACAAAGACCTGTGATAGGACTGGAGGTAGATCAGAGCTATCACTGTTACAGGAGACCACCTGAGGTACAATACAGAGAGCAAGAGTCATGCAGCTGAGCTAGGATTACACACACACACTGTTTTTGTACATACACACACAGGTTTATACTCCCACAACGCCCCTGGGGAGGTCACATAGGTGTGTGTGTGTTTGTGTGAATGATAGCGTAGGATGTGTCGCCTTGGTGACTCACAGAGTGCAGGTGTTCCCATGAGTCCAGTCTCCGTGGCAGCAGGTTAAGTCTTTGTGACATTTGAACAAACACGCATGCAGGCATCTCACGTAATTGCCTGTCCTTGCTGGCCTGGCAGGAAGTTGACACTGGGTGGGTGTGTGTGTGTGTGTGTCAGAATCTAAAAAGAACCTCCCTTTCACGCACGATTAACTACTCAATGATGTGGATCTCACTTTTGTTTTAATGACATACATAATTACGTTTCAAATCAAGAGCTTTTTTCTCCTCTAAAACCATGTGATGCACAGTGACATTCTTTAAGGGGAGACGAGAGAGAGAGAGAGAGAGAGAGAGAGAGATAAAGTACAGGCTCGGTGAGCACATCCTTGCTATTGAGAAAGGTAGACACAGGAAAACATGGCTTTGTAGAGGAAAGGCTGTGCAACCACCACACCACAGTAGAACCCGAAACAGAGCTGAGACAGAGCTGCATTTCCTGACAAAATGTAAAAAATATAAAACAATTAGAGAGTGTCATTTCCCAAAATTTTAAACCCTTATTCAAGGTTTCAAAGACCTCTCTGATGAGGATAGGCTACCCATCCTGTTGGGGGAGGATGCAGAGAGCTGTAGGTTGGCAGCAAACTACATTGCTGCCTGCCATAAGATGAGGGACAGTGTCTGACAGACCAACCAACCTGCACATGTCCTCTATGCTTATTGTTATTGTTTAATGTATGGTTATTATGACCCTTGGTGATTGCTGTCCCCATTGACTGTCACGCCCTGGCCATAGAGAGGCTTTTATTCTCTATTTTGGTTAGGTCAGGGTGTGACTAGGGTGGGCATTCTAGTTTCTTTATTTCTATGTTTTCTATTTCTTTGTGTTTGGCCGGGTGTGGTTCTCAATCAGAGGCAGCTGTCTATCGTTGTCTCTGATTGAGAACCATACTTAGGTAGCCCTTTTTTCCACCTGTCTTGGTGGGAAGTTAACTTTGTTTGATGGCACATAGCCTTAAGCTTCACGGTTTGTTTTGGTATTGTTTATTGTTTTGTTGGCGACATCTACTATTAAAAGTATGTACGCTCACCACGCTGCACCTTGGTCCTCTTCTTTAAACAGCCGTGACATTGACAATATTGATTATTATTATTAATTATTTTAAAATTTCCTCCATAGTAAGCTTTGGCAAGATATACATTGTTACGTCATGCCAATAAAGCAAATGTATTTTAATTGTTAGAGGGGGAGGGAGAGAGAGCGAGGGAGAGAGAGTGATAGCGAGAGAAAAGAGAGAGGGATAGAGAGGGAGAGATGCTCAACGTGTGAGAGAAACCACAGAGAAACTTGCAACATCCTCTATACTTATATTACAGCTGGTTAGTGGATAATTGGCTGTGTCAATATTAGACTATCAAAAGAGACTGTCACCAAATCTTTCAAAAGGTGGGGTCTAGTTGCCATTGGGTAGCTACTGAGAATAATATTTTGAGGGAGGAGAGTCATTGAGGGACAAACCCCCTCAGTTTTATGGGCTGGGAACCCTGCTCCCCATCTGCTCCCTGGTAGCCAGCGGACTGAGGCGTTATGCATCCTAATTAATGATCTTATAGACTGGCCCACTTTCTCCCCCTGCATGCACGCACACACACACACACACACACACACACACACACACACACACACACACACACACACACACACACACACACACACACACACACACACACACACACACACACAGAGTTAATTAAGCACCATTTTTTTAACCTGATGGGTGGGGGAGAGAGAGAGAGAGAGAGAGAGAGAGAGAGAGAGAGAGAGAGAGAGAGAGAGAGAGAGAGAGAGAGAGAGAGAGAGAGAGAGAGAGAGAAGATAGAAGTCAAGACAGACAAGAGAGAGAGCATAGAAAGGGGAAAAGGGATTGGAAAGGGACATCATTATATTCACTACCCTCTGTTCATTTAACACAGACAGTCTGACCTCACTGTGGACGTCCACTGATATTTCTGGTACCTAGAGTGGACAGAGGAAAAGGACAGCCCTACAGTACTGCTACCATCACTCCACTCTTTTCTCAAATCCTCCTCTCATTTCTCCACATTTCACCCTTGGTTGACTTTTACTGCCCAAACTTAATGATATTCCAAACGCTCAACTGGTTTAACGTAGCTAAGCAACCAATCTGATGATGTAAATGCAATACTCCAGACAGCAGGAATAACTTATTCTATTTTCTCCCCTGACAAAGCCACAAACAAACAGGCATTGAGAACATTAGGGAAAAATGAATACATTTCAGCCACAGACAGAACTGTGCAGTGTGTGTGTGTGGTGTGTGTGTGTGTGGTGTGTGTGTGTGTGTGTTTTCTGATAAGCCCTGAGGCTGTGTGTGGATGGAGCCCTCCCCACTACACACTCATCCACACACAGACAATCAAATGCAGAGGAGACATAGCTGCTCATGTATGTCCCTGCATGCCCTGTGGAGTGACAACGTTCCATCACCCCACCCTCTCTCTTACTCCTCCTGGGCTCTGGTCTCCCAGCACCTCGTGAACACATTAGATCCTAACTAACTACCACAACCAATAGCCACCCGTGTCATGCCTGTCTCTCTGGAATGAGAGGCCCACGGGGGGCTGCCCTCTCTCTGCCTGACCACAAATGTAGTATTTCACCACTCGAGGACCGTGGACGCCCGTGAGTGAGTGAGCGAGCGAGTCCTCACAGTCGACACAACACGGAAACTCAATTAGAGCCATTCTGTGGTCAGGTGTGCATGGGGAATGGAGGGTTAGGGGAGGAACAGAGGTTATTATGGGGTTTTAGTAAGCTCCTAGCTACACTAATAGCGTTCTCCACTCCACCCAGACCACCTTCAAAAGACACTCACCTTACTGTGAGGTGAATGCAGAGTATGTGTGTGACCTCTCAAGGTGAGTTATCAACAACAAGAGCCTCAGGGTGCTTCTACACGGGGTGTGTCTCTGTCAGAGGAGGCTCGTGGGAGGCGCTATAGGAGGATGGGCTCATTGTAAACAAGACGCCTCTACACCAACTGTTTACATCAACTAACCATCTCTATCTCTTATTTCCCCACAGGTAGATAGGGTATATTGTCTTTTCTCATATCCAGTATTCATTAGCAAGTAAGGAAACGTATAGTCTCACAAGGGGTCATTTACTTCAGCACACTCATTGTGCTCGTAGTCTTCCTGGTAAGCACTGCTCATCCTCACTGCGGAGTATAGATTACTTCCCCCACCAACGACACTGGGATCGTCTGAACTCTCCCAACTCTATATGCAGCTGCCGTCGGCGCGATAGAAGACAGAATCTGGGTGGATAAGCCGGATCCAGGGGTTTGATTTTCCCAATAACTCCTAGGAATGGAATCAATCGCTCCAGAGGAGTTGAGAGGCTGGATCCAAAGCCGGAGTGAAAACCAAGCTCTCTGTCTTTGACGGCAGAGTGAAAAACAGTTGGATTTATTTATCTGATCCCCAATCTCGATGCTGTGTGAGACGGGGTCTGTGAGGGAGGATTGGAGAAGGCCATCATGGGAAATTGGGTCAAAAGCCAAAGCCTGTCTGTGGAGCAGTGGTATGATGATACACACACTCACATACAGTATACATTCACATTAAGTCCCTGCTAGTGGAAGGGCAGTGACTACAGTTATTAAATGTCCTTGGGGAACTTTTCAATGCTGTCAGACTTCTAGTCATGAGGATTTTACAGTTGAATTCATTCTCCTTTAGTTTGTGTGGTTGAATGTATGAGGTACATCTGCTGTAATCTCAACTGCCATGAGAGAAGTTTGTGATGGTGAGACTACTTCTGCAAGAGTTACGCCCAAAGATAAAATGAGTGAAATAAGGAGAGAACATGAAAGTGTGGATAAAGCCACACAAGGCTCAGTATTCCAAACTGTATTTTATAAAAACTATTTCAGTCACCTCAGAGAGAGAGAAAATCTAAGAGAGAGAGAGAGAGAGACAGAGAGAGAGTGTGTGTGTGTGAGAGAGAGAGAGAGAGTGTGTGGGAGAGAGAGAAAGAGTGAGACAGAGAGACAGTGAGAGTGAGAGTGAGAGTGAGAGAGAGAGAGAGAGAGAGAGAGAGAGAGAGAGAGAGAGAGAGAGAGAGAGAGAGAGAGAGAGAGAGAGAGAGAGAGAGAGAGAGAGAGAGAGAAAGAGAAACAGAGGTCAAGAAAGAGAGAACAACGACAGAGGGGTAGCTCTCAGAAGGTTTTCACTCATCTAACACTCATTCTTTCTTTTCTGCCTTAAATCTCTCTCGACCCTTGCCATCATACCTCAATAATTCAACTTTTACATCTACTGAAACAGACCCTTGAATTGAGAAAAAACGACATATGTAGACTCTCACAAGCTGTGAAAGAAAATACATTGTGATCTAAAACATGAAAACTGTCGGTTAAATTATGAATATCTGAGGACTTTTGTCAGACATTAAAAAATAAAACAGTAAAAAATTTATGTGGCAACTCATTCGTTATTAATGTGTTATGTCAAGATATTTCTCTGTAGAAACTGACAATTGTGGAAGTGTGATTAGGGAGGAGAGGCAAGGTGTGTGTGTGTGTGTGTGTGTCTGCTTGTCGAGGGATTATGTTGGATTTAATAGAATCAGCCATATAACTTTAAATGAGCAACACAATCACATCTCATGTAGGCATTTACAGGTCCAATTTCAGTTGATTATCTCACTGTGTCAATGTCAAGGTCAGCAGGAGGGTGTGAACAGCTGAACCCAGACCTGCCTACAGGACTTGGATCTGCCACAGCTGCCAACAGTGCCTATCTTCAATCACCTGACATCTACGCCAACCATGGGTGACAGACAGACCGGTACACATACAGTGCTGTACGTACACACACACACACAAAGAGGTGCTATTGCAAACAAGCACACACACACTTACACAGATGTAGCGCTGATGGGCAAACACAAGCACCTCAGGTGACATGGGGTTGAAAAGAACACATCATGTGTGTGTGTGTGTGTGTGTGTGTGTGTGTGTGTGTGTGTGTGTGTGTGTGTGTGTGTGTGTGTGTGTGTGTGTGTGTGTGAGGGGTCCATTCACATCCACCTAAGGGCTCCTAGATAGCAGCTGAGGTGCTTGTATGTCCCTAATGGTGCTACATCTGTGTAAATAAATGTCTGTGTGTGTGTGTGTGTGTGTGTGTGTGTGTGTGTGTGTGTGTGTGTGTGTGTGTGTGTGTGTGTGTGTGTGTGTGTGTGTGTGTGTGTGTGTGTGTGAGTGTGAGTGTGTGTGTGTGTGTGTGAGAGTGTGTGAGTGTCTGGGGTGTGATAATAGTTCTGGTCAGGCACTGGCGGACAGGGACAGATAGGGGAGGCAAACTCCCTGACCCTGAACATCTCATAGACTGCAAGAACACCACACTAAACAGCTAACGACTTGTGTGTGGTCTTGAATTGTGTGTGCCTGTGTGTGTCTCGCTCTGGTTGTCTGCTCTGTATGTGTGTGTCTGATTTCTTCGCTTTCTGATGAGACTCCCTCTACTGGAGCTCTGTGGTGTGTGTGTGTGTGTGTGTGTGTGTGTGTGTGTGTGTGTGTGTGTGTGTGTGTGTGTGTGTGTGTGTGTGTGTGTGTGTGTGTGTGTGTGTGTGTGTGTGTGTGTGTGTGTGTGTGTGTGTGTGTGTGTGTGTGTGCGCGTGTAAACTCTGATCCCTTATCAGCAACCATCATATGGACCAACAAAGAAAAAACAACAAAGGAGGGAAAGCTCTACTGAACCTGGCTGTGTGTTATTGTGTGTGTGACTGTGTGTTATTGTGTATGTGGCTGTGTGTTATTGTGTGTGTGTGTTATTGTGTATTGTGTGTGTGGGTGTGATGTGTGCCCATGCTTCTGTGTGACTGTTGTGTGTACACACCCGAGCCAGGGAGAGGATGGAGGGTACTGGGGCGCACCAAAGCCAAGGTTCCAACTATTTGCCATTCAGGTGAAATAGCCTGATTTTCCGCCAAGTGATTCCATATGGGAGTTGTGGGATCAAATCCCTGAGACCAATGCTGGCCTGCTGAGCTAGCCCACACAAACAGGGGCTTCCCACAGACACACACAGGGGCATGTGAAAGCCCATCTTTTCAAGCATGGGGTCATGATAAATATAAAGGGTTTTCTGTGTTGGTGCAACATGGGTGACGGGAGACGAGACCTGGGGTGTAAATTATAGGTTGGCTTGGTACCCACATATGACCTGATTACCATTTCACACAGAAGCTGTGATACACATAGATCCAACACACAGACACACACTCGAACACACACACACTCGAACACACACACACACACACACACACACACACACACACACACACACACACACACACACACACACACACACACACACACACACACAGAACACAAGAAAACTCCCGCCCATGCATCACACACACACATACACCCCCCCCCCCCCCCAAAGAGCAGTGACAAGGCCTAGTGATCAAAGGAGCAGATTTGCTCCATTGTTTGCATAAATAGCCAGCAGAAGCTGTTTAGAGAGAGTGCTAAGCCCACCAAAGAGCTTTTCAATACCACACTGGACCCTACTTATGGAAAGGAACACACAACAATAGGGCAGATATTCAACCAATCTGGTTCAAACTTCTAAAGCCGGCGAAGCCGCCACTTTGGCTCCTTTGGCTTCCATAATAGAGGAGCAGGGTTTTCCCTAAACATCGCTTAGGCAAGGTGGGCTGCCGGCTTACTCTGTTGCTAGCTGGCTTACAAACTTTGGGTTTGGTTCAGTTGGACTCAGTTTGAAGAGGACATGCTAGTGTCTGCTTCCATGGGTTGTTGCTTGGTGACACTCCGCTCGAGAAAACAATACTAGGGGAAACACTTAAAGGGAGAGACAGAAAGGTCAAGTCCCTACTTGTTTTAGAATGAGTTTGTCTTTTTCCTTGTTTTGCTCGTTGTTCTATCGCTTTTTTCGGCCCTCATTCTGACGTCTTGCCATTTTTCATTCTGTCATTCTCACTCAGACTCTTGAACTCTGTCGCTCTCTTTCAACCTCCCTCTGACTGCATTTTTCTCTATTTTCTTCCTTTCTCTTTATTCTCCTCACTCACTTCCTTGAAGGATTAGACCAGGGTCTTGAGTATCTCCACCAGGGAGTTTTAGCCAATGACAGACCGAATTACTTCTCACACAGATTCCGCAAAATAAAGAGCAACCACTTCCTCCTTTCCTCAAACACTCTTTTTTTCATATGACCCTTTTCTCCCTTTCGGATCCAGCATGCCTTGGGACTCCAGAAACCAGATATACAACTAACGTGGACCTGGAAAACACATCCAGGTAATTGATCTATGTGACTAAGGAGCAGCAC
Source organism: Salvelinus alpinus (assembly GCF_045679555.1). Lineage (NCBI taxonomy): Eukaryota > Metazoa > Chordata > Actinopteri > Salmoniformes > Salmonidae > Salvelinus > Salvelinus alpinus. The sequence continues at coordinate 10,806,783 of NC_092120.1, read as the reverse complement.
ATATTACAGTGTTAGCGTTAGTACAGTATGTAGCATGGCTAAGTGTGTTCCACCGTGGACGTGAAGGGGCTGGCGGTGGCTAGGCTAATTGCTGTGGAAGTGTGGTGTGGGTGATTAAGCTCACAGAGCGGAGTGCCTGTTCCTCTAATGAGAGCAGCTGTCGAAGTGCAGGACCCTTTGATAGTGCGGGGGTGTCTTCGTGTCCTAGGACCCCTGTGTTCTACACACACACACACACATAACACACACATAACACACACACACACCCCAGGATAGAGAACATAAATAATCTCCCCTTAGCTGTACCTGTTTTCTCTTCTCTCCCTTTACCATGACTCATCTTCTACCCATTTCTGAACTCCTTTTTTATTTTCCTCGTCGTTCTGTCTCTCTCATCAGCTATCTTGCTCCTTCACTCTCTTCCCTCCTAGACTTGAGCCTCCTCTTTGTCTCCCCATCGAGCCTCGTTCATTTCCTGCCCTCTTCTGTCCTGATATTTTCTCCTTCACTCCAGGCCTCTCTCCTCTTCTGTCCTCCTCTCTCCTCTTCCGTCCTCCTCTCTCTAATCTTCCCCTCCTCTGCCTCCTTCCATCCTTGTGTGTGTCTGTCAGGCATGTCAATCAGAAGCCTCCTGTGGACCAGGGTCAGCGACATGCCCCCTGGGTTAATCCAAGTCACAGACCCAGTATCCTCTCTCTTAGTCATATGACTTGTAAATACAGATGTAGGATCTTAATTTAAGCCAGTGTGCTACAGCAGGAAAATAATCCTGCAGCAACAGGGCATTTTTATTATTATGTGGATTATAATTATTGAACATATTTGTAGGGGTTGATACATTTTTAGTAAGAGAAAATCAGGTCTGAAATTTCAAAGTGGAAATTACAAACTTCAGAAGCCTTTTTAAACCTCAAATACACTACAAGTTTGAAATTCCCTGCATTGCAGGAAAGTTATTCTGCAACAGGGTGATCAAATTAAGATTCTACATCTGTATGGGATAAGTAAACAATGATATGGAGAGTTCATTCAATGAATTTCAACTCTCAACCCTTCATTTGTGAAGGCAAACTTTCTAAGTTTGATTAATCGCTGCAAAATACTATTCTATCTAGACAGCAGTAATATGCTGAGCGCAGCCTGGCACCATGACGTGTCACCATCTGAGCACAGAGCTGGAACCAAATAACATCAAACACCAGATCAGATGCAACTCTAGAGGCTACTGTTGCATGTCACTGGCTCAAAGCTAAAGGACATCAAAAAACACATCAAGCAAAAAGAAAACAGGACTTTATATACATTAAAAGCTGGAAATGTCATATGTTGGTCACTCACATATACTGTTTTTGTAGTTTTTATAATTTTCCTTCATTTCGCAAGAGGCTGAATGTATCTCACAGTAGAAAGCATCCGAGTGAGCGAAACAGCGCCTCTCTGTCTCTGTATGTGTAGGCCATCTATCTGATGCTGTCTGGTCCAAACGGGTATGACATTGTTGCCGCCCGTAGCAATGAACGCAAGAGAAGCCAGCGAGCATCTGGCCTCTCTTGACAAAAAAAAGTATAGGACCTCCCGAGTGGCGCAGCGGTCTAAGGCATCACTACAGCCAGAGGTTCGATCTATGCCTGGGGTTTGATCATAGGATGGCGCACATTTGGCCCAGCATCGTCCGGGTTAGGGGAGGGTTTGGCCAGGGGGGCTTTACTTGGCTCATCATGCTCTAGTGACTCCTTGTGGCGGGCCGGGTGTCTGCAGGCTGACTTTGGTCATCAGTTGAATGATGTTTCCTCCGACACATTGGTGCGGGTTAAGCGAGTGGGTGTTAAGAAGCACGGTTTGGTGGGTCATGTTTTGGAGGATGCATGACTTGACCTTCGCCTCTCCCAAGCCCGTTGCAGTGTTGAGACAAGATCGGAATATCACAAAAACAGGGGATCAAATTAGGAAAAAAATTAATGTATAACAATTTGCCAATCAGCGTTGAGCTAAACTGAGCGAGCTTAACTGTGAATGGTCCTGTCGCACCAACAAAAAGTGTCAAGGGAAGCTAGCTTGGATTTGGCATCAAATACCATTAAGCGCATACCTCATTGACAGAAAAATTCGAATTGTTGCATCTCATTGTGTTGTTGTCCTCCGGTGAATAGCTAGCCAGCTAGCTAAAATTGTCCCTTTCCTAAATTAGCCATGGATGGAGATAGGGATTTGGACTTGGGGTTTTACTTAATTCTCCGTACTGTCCAATGATTATAACGCAGATTCTGATCCAACCATTAATTCATACATTGTTGTGCCCCTGGTCTGAGAGGATGGAAGTTCAATATGTAGCTAGATGTAGAAGGCTAATGTTAACTAGCTAACGTTGCCCATGAATGAAAGTTAGGCTAGCGAGCAAGCATTTTAGCCAGGTAGACTAGGACAACAAAAACTAAAAGTGTGTACTGTATGACAGAGTGATAGACCGTTTCGTCAACATTAAAGAGGAGGATGGCAATGGCGTTTCTCTTCAAGTAGGGTGAGTCAACATGTTTTTCATGCACACACACATACATACACACACGCAGACAAAAATCAGGACCATGGACAGCCACATCATATTTAGCTTACGTTGATTGGACTAAATCGTTTTTGGTATCTTTTAGTTGTCACTCTATTAGACTAATCAGAGGTGATTTGATGATGTTGAAATGTTGATGTTGAAATGGTGCTGGAATAGTGGAGGCAGCTCCTGTTTTCTTTGTGACTTGCAGTAACTCTCAGTGGTTCTAAACCAATAGTTGTTTAGTGGTCCAAAAATGTGGAAACATTACCTTGCTTGACCATGCTGTAGGTCATGTAACTGTTTGTTTCATGCAATATGTTTTGTGGACTTCACCGGACAGAGGTTGCTCTCTGGTTTTGTGATGAAACTAAGGTGTGGTTGAACTTATTTTACCACTCTGTCTTCTTATTGTCTCGGCCTTAGGCCTTTATATCACAGTGTCAAGGCATATGAACTAACAGGTTATAGAGCAAACAACGCAATTATCATAACACATTGGTTGTAATATGGCTTTTATAAGGGGGCTTGGCTTCCGAAGGGACTTTACCGCTACTGGAAACCATGCTACTGATCTGAATCTACAGTAGTTGTTGAACCATGGAGGAACCATACCTTGACTCCAGCTGTGTAGACTAACAAAGCACTGTCTCGGGGTGTCTTTTTTCTCCCCAACATGCTGTGAAACCGTGGACAGGTGGAAACACACTTCATAGCATAAGGACTATTTGCAATTCAATGAGAGAGCAGGATGAGAGCGTTAGCTGTATACTGCCTCATCACGAGGAGAGTTGAAGTAGAGAGAGAGGGAGAGAGAGAGAGGTGCTGGATGAGGAGAGGAAAAGACAAAGATACTCCAAGGGGATGAGAGAGAAAAAGGCGGAGAGTAGAATGGAGAGAGGAATGAAGAGAAAGAGAAATATAGAGAACAAATGTGAGAAAACGAGCAGAGAGAGAGAGCGAGGCAGATCGGGGGGAGCAGAGAGAGAGAGCGAGGCAGATCGGGGGGAGCAGAGAGAGAGAGCGAGGCAGACCGGGGGGAGCAGAGAGAGAGAGCGAGGCAGACCGGGGGGAGCAGAGAGAGAGAGCGAGGCAGACCGGGGGGAGCAGAGAGAGAGAGCGAGGCAGACCAGGGGGAGCAGAGAGAGAGAGCGAGGCAGACCGGGGGAAAAAACGAGAACGAGAGAGAAAGAGAAATAAACTGAGTTATGTTAATGGCCTTTGCTCCCAGAGCCACTCGCTGTGTTAATGACAACTTCACTAATGTGCAGAATTAAGAGACTGGCTTCCCAGCCTAATGTTGATCCAGATATATGCAAAGGGGAAGAGCAGCAGCGGAGGCACTCCTGGTAAGTGCCTTAACGTGCCTGTTATTGTACAGCAACGACAAACAGCATCTGATTAGAGGGGCGCGATAATAGGCAACAGATTTGGTCCGGGCCCAATGAATTATTTAACAAGCTCTGCTCTTGCACAGCGACCGTGTGGCCGCTCTCTCTCACTCCATCTTTATTTCAAAGTGCCCACCCGCGAGCGTTTCCTTATGTGTGGCGTTGATTAATACCGGGGCCGTATCTGGGCCGTGCGACCATTCGTCTGCATTAAAGAGCGCATTTCACTGTTTTCCCACCTCTCGCTCTCGCTCCCCCTCTCCCTTTCCCTCTCTCCCTCTCCCTCTGTCTCGCTCTCGTTTTTTGCTTAAGAGAGCGTTTCATCCCCAAGAGTGCGACTTGCACAGCACACCCAAAGCGAGAGGCGCTCTTTCTTCCGTAAATAACGGACACAGGCAGACGCCCCACACAAACACACTGAGTGTGTCTATGTCTGTGTGTAAGGGTCTGCCACAGAGTGGGGGCCTGACACACCCTGGCTGTCGTTTAGGCAGATCAGAACCGAGTCTCTCTCCATCTCCTTTAATCAGGTATTTTCATGCACCGTTCCCACTCTCAGACAGCAGTAATGGATTCACCCCACTGACACCGGAGCCTCTCTCACTCACCCACTCACTCACTTACACCACACACACACACACACACACACACACACACACACACACACACACACACACACACACACACACACACACACACACACACACACACACACACACACACACACACACACACACACACACACATACCGACCGCACACACACACACAGATACCCTGAGAGAGCGAGATAGTGAGGAGAAACAGAGCATCTATGTCTGTGAGAGAAAGAGAGAGGGAGAAAGTAGAGAGAGGGCGAAAGCGAGAGAATGAGCGAGAGAGAGAGAGAGCGAGCTCTTGAAGAGGTTTCCAGGTCCCTTGGCCCAGCCTATTAAGTCTCTCCTAAGTTTCATAATTTGCCGTATAAATATTCAACATCCTCAGCTAAGGTCAGCGGTGTCTTAACAAAAACTGTCCTAATGATAAAAACTGAGCCTCGCTCCACTTCCCCTTCCTCTCCACCACAACCCTCTCCTCAACTCACCTACTTTCCCAGTCACCAATTATTCCTCCAAACCTCTGCTATCTGAGATAGGGGAAAAAAATTAAGAGGAAAAACAAATCCCTCCATTTCACCTTTTGCCATAAAAAAGAAAACTGCAGAGCTCTTGTTCTCGTCAGCAAAGGGGTTTGGGGGTTCGTCTGCAGAAAGGCCCACCCCTTGGTTACCCACAGTGCCGACGTACGCATGCTTGTTTGCACGTCTCGCATCTACAATGTGCTGAAACCGAGAGAGGAAAAAAAGATTAAAATGAAAACAAAAAGAAGTCAACACCACATACCAGTTCACACCTCGACTGCCTGGGGAAAACATTTTTGCATATTGGTTTTAAAAAAGGCCTACAGCTTATCGCCAAATGCCTACCGACACATGCTTATTTTAAACATATTTAAGCAGAGTGATAGAGACAGAGGAGAGAAAGTCAGTCAGAAATAGGGAGGGGAGCTGCACAGTCGAGAGAGAAAGAGAGAGAGAGAGAGAATAAGAGAGGGAGAGGGCTGTGTTATTTATCTGGGTCCTACAGAGAGAGGATTAGGGATGACTGATGCATGTTTGCCTGTGGGAAGACTGGCATAGCAGCACCAACACAACAATAGCACAACATCAGGGCACAACCCTGAGTCACCAACTAGAGAAAAAGAGAGAAGAAGAGATGGAAAGCACAGTGGCAAGAGGGAAGAGGAGATAGAGGAGAAAGCAGGGAAGACACAGTACATGAGAGAGTCCTATACTTCCCCTTTTCTCCCTTCACGGGGTGCATCATAGCCTGCATGGAGAGTACAACTCTATTGTACCAACTCCTAGTGTCAATCCGGACTGGATTTCACCCGGCCATGCTAGCCTTGCATCAGGCAACATAAACCCCCCATATGTACGTACATACACACGCACACGCACACGCACACACACACACACACACACACACACACACACACACACACACACACACACACACACACACACACACACACACACACACACACACACACACACACACACACACACACACACACACACACCTTTGGTTTTGCTCTCCCTACCCATCTGCCTGCCTGCTAGCACTACAGCACTAACTCAGACGTTCCTCACAAGGAGGTGATATTGATGTTGACTTGTTTCCTCCTTTCCTCATCTTTGTTTCCTCAAATTAAAGCACATTCAGGTCTACTGCAGGAGCTGCAGGATGTAGCCGTAGAGAGAGGGAGGGGGAGAGAGGGAAAGAGAGAGATAGAAACAGGGAAAGAGGGAGAGAGAGACTGGAAAGAGAGAGTGAGAAAAAAAGAGAGACTGGTAGAGAGCGGAAAGAGGGAAAGAGGGAGAGAGAGGAAGGGAAAGAGAGATTCTCTGGCTGGATAGCAGGTGATCAATAGGAAGCCTCCTCTGCCAATCCAAGATGTGAGAGAGTGTATAGACAGAGGTAATCTATAGTCCCACAGAGCCACAGGCAACATGCTGGATTAGACACGCAATGCCAGTCAATCCAGACAGACAAGGGAGCTGCCATGCCTCTGTAGCTGGAATATACAGTCAGATCCTATTCATGAGTTTCTGGGGTGAGGAAAAGCCCTATAGACAACCACAAATCCATAAATGAATTAGCACTATGTATTTAAAATGAACCTAGTTTTTAGCTCTATCAAGTATTATTTCACCCATCAAGTCGTATCACATCCATGAAGGGAAGTGTGCCTAACATTGTGGAATGGAGCGCAGCCCGAGTCACTCTCTTTTCTTTAGTATTCCGCCAGCACGGTGCGGGAGCGTCCAGGGGGAACTGAACTGGTGATGACTCCACTAGTCTTTTGTTTGGGCTTAATGCTGCTATCAGTCTCCGGCTGTGTTCTCCTAATTACGCCAAAGCGTCGTTGATCTGGCCGTTAACCCCGTTAACGAAACAATTAGCCAGCGCTGCAGCCATTCAGGTGAGGATTGATCCTGCCGCCGAACATACCAGGCTCTTTTTAAATGTATTTAATTAAACTGCTGGCCAAAATAAACTTTCTCTTTCTCTGTGTGTGTGTGTGTGTGTGTGTGTGTGTGTGTGTGTGTGTGTGTGTGTGTGTGTGTGCGTGCGTGCGTGCGTGCGTGCGTGCATGCGTGTGTGAATTTAACATGTATCCAATACTGTGGAAAATTGCAATAGCATTGCACATGTCAAAGTGGAGCTTGAGTAGCCAGTAAACCGATGGCTACTTTAAGGAGTAAACGTGGACACAAGATTGGAAGAAGAGAGAGTAAGGGGAAGAGAGGGAAAGGGGAGTGGAGAAAGAAGAGAGAGTAAGGAGAAGAGAGGGAAAGAGGAGTGGAGAAATAAGAGAGAGTAAGGGGAAGAGAGGGAAAGAGGAGTGGAGAAAGAAGAGAGAGTAAGGGGAAGAGAGGGAAAGAGGAGTGGAGAATGAAGAGAGAGTAAGGAGAAGAGAGGGAAAGAGGAGTGGAGAAATAAGAGAGAGTAAGGGGAAGAGAAGGAAAGAGGACTGGAGAAATAAGAGAGAGTAAGGGGAAGAGAGGGAAAGGGGAGTGGAGAAAGAAGAGAGAGTAAGGGGAAGAGAAGGAAAGAGGAGTGGAGAAATAAGAGAGAGTAAGGAGAAGAGAGGGAAAGGGGAGTGGAGAAAGAAGAGAGAGTAAGGGGAAGAGAAGGAAAGAGGAGTGGAGAAATAAGAGAGAGTAAGGGGAAGAGAGGGAAAGGGGAGTGGAGAAAGAAGAGAGAGTGAGGAGAAGAGAGGGAAAGAGGAGTGGAGAAATAAGAGAGAGTAAGGGGAAGAGAAGGAAAGAGGACTGGAGAAATAAGAGAGAGTAAGGGGAAGAGAGGGAAAGGGGAGTGGAGAAATAAGAGAGAGTAAGGAGAAGAGAAGGAAAGAGGACTGGAGAAATAAGAGAGAGTTAGGGGGAGAGAGGGAAATATGAGTGGAGAAAGATGAGAGAGTAAGGGGAAGAGAAGGAAAGAGGAGTGGAGAAATAAGAGAGAGTAAGGGGAAGAGAGGGAAATATGAGTGGAGAAATAAGAGAGAGTAAGGGGAAGAGAGGGAAAGAGGAGTGGAGAAATAAGAGAGAGTAACGGGAAGAGAGGGAAAGAGGAGTGGAGAAATAAGAGAGAGTAAGGGGAAGAGAGGGAAAGGGGAGTGGAGAAAAATGAGGGAGGCAATACTATGGGTTTAAACAGTTCCTAGAGTTCCATGCAGAAGGGGTTAACATATTATCTGTCATGCCCTCACCCCCTCTTTATACCCCCTTCCCCCGCGTATGGTGTGAGACAGCGGTGGCATGATCTAGACACAGCACATCAATACACTCACTCACTCACACACACACACACACACACACACACACACACACACACACACACACACACACACACACTCACACTCACACACACACACACACACACACTCACACGCACACACACACACACACACACACACACACACACACACACACACACACACACACCTTCGCCTCTCCCCCTTCACCCTCTGCTCTCAAACAAAGTGGATGTCTGCTGCTAGCTGTCAACCTCTTCATCAACTCTAACCCCTCCCTTTCAGCCCCCTCTACCCTCTTACCCCTTGTGCAACCCCTGTCATCCCCCCTTTCATGGCCACCCCCCCTGTGATCAAACCCCTCTCCAGTACCTCAAATGTAATGACAGCTGAGGACCAGACAGGCCTGTTGAACACAGAGAATGAGGAACAATAATGGAGAGAGGGGCAAATAGGCCAATCAGACTGAGGAGGGAGGGGTCAATAGGGCAGGATGGTTAACTTGAGGAACTGTCAGTACACGGCATTACAATGATGGTCCGTCACAGCTGTTGGATGTTTGGTAGTGATTGGCAAATGAGAAGTGGTTCTCAACTGACCAACCTGGTTAAAAACAGATGAAATAAAGAAAGAAAATCTGAACTTGCATTGAAATACACAGATGAACACACACAACACCCCCGTCTCTGACACACTCTTATGCTGTTTATTAGTTGTATCTAGTTGACCCATAGTTTACATTGAAAACATGCCTAATGAGGACAGGGGGATGGACTGGATTTATCAGGGAGGACATGACTGATCCATATGGTGTGAATTTTTGGGACGGGTGGCAGATCACAATGATCCGGCACGGCTCACTGGTTTCAAACGGTCCCAGGAGATCCCCTCTGTCCCGAGCAGGGCCCAAATCGGATTACCAAGCTACCATTTGATTGGATGTAACCACCTCCAGACTTTAGAGCCTCATCCTGTTAAAAGACTATTAGAGGAACTGTTTCAGGAAAGGACTGATTGATTTCATCCCTATTATTCTTGTTAGCAATGACTCACATACTGCACTGTATGTCTCAACACACACCCTGCACTGCCACTCATACACATGCATGTATGTACATTCCCTTACTCTCACTCACTGACGCACACACACACACACACACACACACACACACACACACACACACACACACACACACACACACACACACACACACACACACACACACACACACACACACACACACACACACACACACACACACACACACACACACACACACACACCACCTCAAACTCTCAGTCTCCCTTTCTTGTACAACTATTAATTCAAATTTAAATGTGTCTTTAAATGCTCTCTTGTTTATTGTCAGTGAGAATCTTGGTTTGCATGTTTTCCCCTCTGATACCCCGTCCTCTCGAATATTGTTCAATCTTCCTCATGTCAAAGTCTGAGGCAGACCGGATTGAATTGGAATCATCTTTTTGAAATAGATTTCACCGCATTTCAAAAACCCTGCTATCCGATGACTACTTTTTCCACCTTCGCAGCAAAAGAGAGGGAGATCAATTTAGGAGTCACTTGAAAGAATATTTTATCATGTTTAAAGAAGATTGCGGCTCTGAACTTGACAGAGGTTATTGATTTGAGCAGAAATCACACTGCTGTTCTGTGAGAACCACAGGAAACTAGAAAACTTCATTGGAAACTAGAGAAGGAGATCTCTAACTCTTGTGAGAAGTCCTTCCCTACACCTCTCTCCACTGGGTTTTACTCACTATGTGGCAACTTTGAGCACTCCATTCTCCCAGTGTGTTATGGGAGAATGAAGGGAAGAGGAAGCTTCTTCAATAGTACTGTCTTTCTGTTCATCAGTGGAGGCTGTTGAGGGGAGAACAGCTCATACTAACGTCTGTAACGGAGCGAATGGAATGGCATGGAAACCATGTGTTTGATGTATTTGATACCATTCCAATTACTCCGCTCCAGCCACTACCATCAGCCCATCCTCCCCAATTATGGTGCCACCAGCCTCCTGTGCTGTTGATGGTGAAAGGGATCTAGTCCTACATGTTCAGAACTAATTATCCAAACAACAGAGTGCCAGAGACAGACAACTGTGCATTCAGCTAGCATGAATGCAGCTCGGGATGTGGGGTGCCAGTAAAATAGTCTAGTGGTCTTTGTTTCAGAGTGAAGGCCATGTTTGGGTGTAGGGAATGCCAAATGAGGAGAGGCTTTTGTGTTTATTTGTGTTTTTGAAACTATTTGATTGACAGTGGTAGTGGGAGGGTTCACATGAGGGCAGGGGTGCAACAGAGGAGAGGTGGCGAGGGGTTGCCATCTTGAGTGGAGGTCTGCCATATAAACTACTATCTCACGCACTCACACAATACACACAATACACACAATACACACAATACACACACACACACACACACACACACACAATACACACACACACACACACACACACACACACACACACACACACACACACACACACACACACACACACACACACACACACACACACACACACACACACACACACACACACAGCATGCATAATCCCAATCCTGCAAAGTTATCCAAGAAATGTAGCCTGCATGCCAACAAATCTTCTTTAACAGCAGCATCTGCCACCAAACAGCAAAAGAGTGAGAGACTGAAAGTTAGAGGGGGAGCAACACTGAGGAACTGGGAGGAGGGAAGAGAGTAGGAGTGAGGAGGAGAAGAGAGGAGAGTGCAAGAAGAAGCAGGACTCAAGCCCATAATGAGGCACGGCCGTTAACTTGATCAATTTTATCAGTAATAAGACTAATTATTTCCTCTCCTTCTTAAACACACGCTATTAATCATGTTACAAGGCCTGGTATTTTGGACCAAGACTTAATTGGCACTGTACGAACAGAAGGAGAGAGGGATGGAGGGAGGAGAGGAGGGGTGGGGCGGTATGGAGAGATTGACACAACAGCAGCTGGAATTATTTGGGACAGTATTTAATTTTTTGCCCTAGCAGAAGAGCGTAAGCCGCTTTCCCCGCGTACATTTTCTGGATGAAATCAATTAAAACATGCAATAACGTAGCCTCCTCCTTCAATGACACGCGTTGCTTTACATAACGGCTGTGGCTGGCTCGTTGGCGCTCTGCATGTTGTTTGGAGATTCTAGGATGTTTCTTTTCTTTATCTGCTGTATTTTGTTCATCTTAAGGGTTGTGGAACTGTGCTTTTTAATGGCCATTTAATGAGACATGTTTTATTTTTTTATTTGAAAAGGCTTGAGGGTAAATGAGATGTCTTTGTTGTTGTGTGTGGTGGCTTGGTCTCTCTTCTAGTCCAATATGAGGTAGAGTATAGAGCTCTGTGGATGATATAAAGTCAGTGGACTGGTCCAAGGAACCAGACTGGGCCTCAAGATGGAGTTAGTTATTATTAAGCTAAAGCTGAACACACAGGCTCAGGTCATCACCCCCCCCCCCCCCCCCAGCCCCAACCTCCGGCAAAGCCCCCTCTCTTTTCTTTCCCTTCCTCAAATTCCCTCCTTTCTTCTTTGTCCTAATAACAAACATATTTCAGATTGGCTTTCAGCCAATCTCCCCCCACCACTCCAACCACCTCCTGTGATAATTAAACCAGGGCTTCCCTCAACACAGACCCCACCCACACCACCAGCAGCACCGGTACCCAAGGTCAGAGGTTGCAGTCTAGATGGCGTGGGATTGCTTTGATCAAATGTACAAGCATGTTTATTCACCATTGCTATAGGTGACTAAAAGCATTTGGTCTTAAGTACTGCTGTCACGCCCTGACCGTAGAGAGCCTTTTTAAGTCTCTATTTGGTTTGGTCAGGGTGTGATTTGGGTGGACATTCTATGTTCTTTATTTTTATGATTTGTGTTTCTATGTTTTGGCCGGGTATGGTTCTCAATCAGGGACAGCTGTCTATCGTTGTCTCTGATTGGGAATCATACTTAGGCAGCCCTTTTCCCACCTGTGATTGTGGGTAGTTGACTTTGTTAGTGGCACTATAGCCCTTGGAAGCTTCACGGTCATTTATTTTGTTTCTTGTTTTGTTGGCGACATTCTATAAATAAAGGAAATGTACGCTGACCACGCTGCACTTTGGTCCACTTCTTTCTGACAACTGCTTTGTACAGTACTGATTTATGGGAGGTGTAGCCCATTACTATTGTATGCAACACTGGTCCTACAGACACTATGGCTGTCCAGGAATCTCTGGTGTGTGTGTTCTCTTTGTACACACCTACAGTACATCGCAACATACTGAATGAGACACACCCCCAGGAGAGAGGTCACAGTGTCTATGTCGCCTTGGAGATATGGGTGCTGTGTGTGTACTGTTGGGTTTTCCCCTTCTAGAGATTTTGTGTGTGTGTGTATGTGTGTGTGTCACAACTTCCTACAGTACATTTGATCAGATTGGTCAGTAACGGAAGCCACATAATTTTCTCTCTCTCTCTCTCTCTCTCTCTCTCTCTCTCTCTCTCTCTCTCTCTCTCTCTTTCTTTCTTTCTCTCTATCTTTCCTCTCCTCTCCTCCTCTCTTCCGTTAATCTCTGAGACCTGGTGGAATGCCTGGGGTGCATCCTAAAATGTGTGAGGGTCAGAGCGGAGGTTGCATGAGGTTGTCGGTCCTGTGTGTGTGTTTGTGTGAGGATGTTTGCATCTTTCTTTGGCAGAGTGTAGTATGTGTTTGTGTCAATGTGTGTCTCTGCCTCTAGCTTCGTGTGTGTGTGTGTGTGCGTGTGTGTGTGTGTGTGCGTGTGTGTTTATCCCCGGGCAGCAGTGACAGCCCCTGCCAGCTGGCGGGACGTTCAGAGCTGGTGGAATGTTCCGCAGGGTTCTGCAGGGTTCTACTGGGAGAGATAAGCTAGAGCTCCAGGGGCGGAGAGGAGCTGTACTGGCCATCACCCCCACACATAAGTACACACACACCACACACACATAAACACACTTCAGAAAGGTTTAAACAAACATACACCACACACACACACACACACACACACACACACACACACACACACACACACACACACACACACACACACACACACACACACACACACACACACACACACACACACACACACACACTGCTTCCCTCAAATGCCCAATACATGTCCAAGTCAAAACAGAAAGGCCTCCAAATTACATCCAGAGCTTTTCAATTGAAGGTGTTCTTATTCCAAACAGAGGCAATATAAAATCAAGCTATGGACAAGGTCTGTTCATTCCAAACACCAGAATAATCACTCCAGTCAACATAGGTATTGTTCCTACATGCCCAGAATAACTCAACCACCTTTCCAATCGATCATGGTTTGGTGCCTCTCATCAGGTTCAAGAGACCTGCCAAATGGTTTATGGGAAAAGACATCCCTGAATTGGGTTTTCTGGGAAAAGAAGGCGATAACTAATGTTCATGCTGACGGAGGTTTGTCACCAGGCTGGCACACCGTCCCATATCCTCCTGCAGGCTAGCACATTGTCATTGGGTGTTGCCAATCCATTCTTCCATAGTTCACAGTCAAAGGTAGGGCACTACTGGAACTTGATAAGGCTAACAGTTACTCTCGATCTCAATACACTTTACAAAATAAAAACAAAAACAATAGAATGTTGAAAATGATTTAAATAGTAACTATTTTTGGAGACTATCAAATTTCAACACCTGGATCCTCAAAATGGCGTCTTTCACCACTAGCAGAGCTGGGACTCTCCCTCGACACGTCTCAGTTAGCGAGAAAGACAGCTTAGATTTTTCCAGTGACTGACTTGACGACAGACCATCCTCTGTTTGTTTTTGCAACTTGAACAAAGGCAATGTGTCAGCCATTCTGGCTCAAAACTCCTCACCTGCAAAACCATAATTCTGTATGTGCAGACTGTCTGACTTGACCTCAGTGATCTAAACCAATCCAGACTGGTGTTTTCGGCTATAGCCCGTCTGTGAGACCTCCACTATAGATATAGCAGGTCAAGTGGAAGAGAAAGGGGACAATTCAGCAGGAGGGCCCAAATGTGACACAACACCATGTCACCTGACGATGGGGAGGCGCCTGGCTCCGTCCATCTCTGGTGGAGCACGTTAACGCACCTTGCCCCCCCTCGTCCCCCCTCGTCCCCTCTCTGGCCCTCGGGGGGTGACACAGTCACGGTCCGCCTGTCAGGGGCAATTTGGGAACATCGCTGTGGAAACAGGCCCTGTTTCATATTGGATTACCTGAGTCTCATGAAGAGTGTGTATCGGGGGGGGGGGGCTATCCATGCGACAACAGGGAATAAAGGAGTCGCTGGTTCAATGGAGCAAGCAGTAGTTGGGTGGGAGACAGAGTGCATCTACCTGCCTCCAGGGTGGTTCATGGTGTGTATTTGGCTGTGTGTGTGTGAGCTCTAGTTCTGGTTCACAGTCAGTGAGCGTTTGTAAGTGTAGACCTATCACAGACTACATGGAGAAGAGCTGACAGAGGTAAAAACTCCACGTGTCTAATCAAGCAAATACAAACAAGCACAGTACAGCGAGGAGACATGGAAATACCTGACAACGACAGCGTGTAAAACACCATCTATCAGGAACAAAAATGAGTCAGACGCTCTGCAAATAGGAAATTGAGGGAAAGACGAGAGCAAATGGAAATACTAAACAGCCTAAGGGGTGATGCTTCAGTACAAAACCTTACTAAACAAAAATGCTTCAAGACATCTCCAGTCTGCCAAGCAGTGTTAGCATCTGACACTAACAATGCCAACTCCCATTGACAACAGTCCCAACAGGCTAGCACATGTAGCTTAGTGCTAATCTATCTGGATAGCCATCCTTCACCACTTGGGTTCAGAGAAAGGGGTTATTTTCCATAGAGACGGATGTAGCGCTAAAAGCTAATTCACCTCACTCAGTGCAGAGGGGGCTGAGGGGTGCATTCAGAAGCACTCAGCCCCGACGCCGACTGGTATGTGTGTGTGCATGAGTGTGGGTGACCCCTTGTGACCCCTAACGCGGGTGCTGAAATGGACCCGTCGCCAAACGAACTGGGAGATTATTCCATCCCTTTTCATTATGCTCTTCATTTCATGTGACAAGTCTGGGGCAGTGTGACTATGGAGAAAGCGAGGGGGGAGAGGGTGATAAAGGAGAGAGGAAGACTGGAAGAAAGAGGGGAAGACAGGAAGAGAAAGGCAGACAGAGGAATAGAGAGAAACATAAAGGGAATGACGAGAGAGAGAGGTGAGTTAGAGAAAAGTGGAAGATAACAGAGGGAGGGGGCTTAGGGGTGAGAGGAAAGGGGGAGGAAGAGAGAGAAACAGACAGAATGAGAGAAATACAAAGAGGGAGAGAGAGAAACAGACAGAACGAGAGAGATACAAAGAGGGAGAGAGAGAAACAGACAGAACGAGAGAGATACAAAGAGGGAGAGAGAGAAACAGACAGAACGAGAGAGATACAAAGAGGGAGAGAGAGAAGCAGACAGAACGAGAGAGATACAAAGAGGGAGAGAGAGAAACAGACAGAACGAGAGAGATACAAAGAGGGAGAGAGAGAAACAGACAGAACGAGAGAGATACAAAGAGGGAGAGAGAGAAACAGACAGAACGAGAGAGATACAAAGAGGGAGAGAGAGAAACAGACAGAACGAGAGAGATACAAAGAGGGAGAGAGAGAAACAGACAGAACGAGAGAGATACAAAGAGGGAGAGAGAAACAGACAGAACGAGAGAGATACAAAGAGGGAGAGAGAAACAGACAGAACGAGAGAGATACAAAGAGGGAGAGAGAGAAACAGACAGAACGAGAGAGATACAAAGAGGGAGAGAGAGAAACAGACAGAACGAGAGAGATACAAAGAGGGAGAGAGAGAAACAGACAGAACGAGAGAGATACAAAGAGGGAGAGAGAGAAACAGACAGAATGAGAGAGATACAAAGAGGGAGAGAGAGAAACAGACAGAACGAGAGAGATACAAAGAGGGAGAGAGAGAAACAGACAGAACGAGAGAGATACAAAGAGGGAGAGAGAGAAACAGACAGAACGAGAGAGATACAAAGAGGGAGAGAGAGAAACAGACAGAACGAGAGAGATACAAAGAGGGAGAGAGAGAAACAGACAGAACGAGAGAGATACAAAGAGGGAGAGAGAGAAACAGACAGAACGAGAGAGATACAAAGAGGGAGAGAGAGAAACAGACAGAACGAGAGAGATACAAAGAGGGAGAGAGAGAAACAGACAGAACGAGAGAGATACAAAGAGGGAGAGAGAGAAACAGACAGAACGAGAGAGATACAAAGAGGGAGAGAGAGAAACAGACAGAACGAGAGAGATACAAAGAGGGAGAGAGAGAAACAGACAGAACGAGAGAGATACAAAGAGGGAGAGAGAGAAACAGACAGAACGAGAGAGATACAAAGAGGGAGAGAGAGAAACAGACAGAACGAGAGAGATACAAAGAGGGAGAGAGAGAAACAGACAGAACGAGAGAGATACAAAGAGGGAGAGAGAGAAACAGACAGAACGAGAGAGATACAAAGAGGGAGAGAGAGAAACAGACAGAACGAGAGAGATACAAAGAGGGAGAGAGAGAAACAGACAGAACGAGAGAGATACAAAGAGGGAGAGAGAGAAACAGACAGAACGAGAGAGATACAAAGAGGGAGAGAGAGAAACAGACAGAACGAGAGAGATACAAAGAGGGAGAGAGAAACAGACAGAATGAGAGAGATACAAAGAGGGAGAGAGAGAAACAGACAGAACGAGAGAGAAACAGGAGAAATGAGAGTAGTAGAATGTGCCTGTCCATTGGAGCATCTGGGTGTAGTCTAATGAAGCTGAGAGAATATGTTTACTCAGGTCAAATAGAATAGTTTCTCATTGTACTGTAGAATTAAACATGAAGCAAGCCAAAGCTCCAATAAGGGCCATTTTAAACTCAAGGCTTATTTTGAAATAAATTCAAATGAGTTCCACTATTATCTTGTAGACTGAGGCTCAGCAGAAAAGAGAGAGAGAGAGAGAGAGAGAGAGAGAGAGAGAGAGGAGGAAAGAAAAATAAAGAAAAAGAAGAGAAAAGCTGAATAGAGTGAAGATGGTAACTGTGAGAATGAGGTGTGGTGATGAAGAAGGACAGGTTCCTTTGCAGCAGATAAGTATGACCATGAGAATGTGTGTGTTCCAGCTGAGTTCCTCAGGAAGGCTCTGAAATAGGATAAGTTGACCCTGGTGGACCAGAAGAGAGAGAGGGTGTCACGTTCGTTATAGCGATGAGACCAAAGCGCAGCGTGATTTGAATACATCTTCTTTAATGAAGAAAGAACACTGAACGAACTATACAAAAACAACAAAATGAACGTGAAGCTATATAATAATAGTGCTGACACAGGCAACTAAACATAGACAATCACCCATGAAATACTCAAGGAATATGGCTGCCTAAATATGGTTCCCAATCAGAGACAACGATAAACAGCTGCCTCTAATTGAGAACCAATCTAGGCAACCATAGACATACAAAACACCTAGACTAGTGATAACCCCATAAACATACAAAAACCCTAGACAGGACAAAAACATATATCACCCTTGTCACACCCTGACCTAACCAAAAATAATAAAGAAAACAAAGAATACTAAGGTCAGGGCGTGACAGAGGGTCTGTATTTGGCGCATGAGGGGGGGGGGTTAGGGGACCACGAACAATTCCTGGCTGCCTACCCTGACCAAAAATGTGATTACCGCTTCACAGAAAGGGGAGATGTGGAAGAGAGATGAGGTAGATGGGAGAGAGATATGGGTGAGGTAGGGGAGGAGATCATCAGGTCTACCCGACTGCCATGCAACGCTATGCCATCCCATTCCGACATGCTCCAACCTCTGCCACAGGTATCATTACACACACTGCATTCCATAGCGCCAAACACACACAAACGCTCTCTTCATCTCTGTCTCTCTGTCTCTCCCTCTTTCACCCTGTCTCGCTGAGAAGGAGTAAGATGAGGAGCTGTCAGCTTCCGGGGCCGCTGCCGCTTCCGCCCAACTTTGGCATCGGGGCGCTCCAGGGCACCCTCTTCTTTCAGTCTTCCTCTCCTTCTATCTCTCCGTCTCCCTCTCTGTGGTGACGGGACTTTGGAGTGCTTTTTAGAAGTGTGGAGATGGGACTTTTTTGATCTGGCAGCTCTTTGGACACCACACAGCTACAGCTCTGACGCGGGCCTTTCTGAAATGGAGATGCATCGTCTCGCTTGCTGTTTCCACAACATGAAAGAGCACCTCTGACAGAACACACAAAAGCAGCCGAAGAAAGATGAAGACGAAGAAATAGTGACGCCTCCACAGTACATACACTCCTTCTCACCATGTCTGTCTTGCTTTCGGTCTCTGAGGTTGTATGCTTTACTGAACACTGTGCACGACTTAGGTGATAAGCTCCGTACACACAACAATGGGAGTGTCCGAGACGACAATCAGTCATGGGAGATGCCACAAGAATAGATGGGCGATATGAACAATAACAAAGTAAGAAAGGGTTCAAGTGTGCCTATCCAGCTCTTGCCAATACAAGTTTGGGTGTTTGCGAGAACATGTATTTTGGGGTGAGTGTGTATTTTGGGTAAGCATGTGTATATTAATCTCCTTTAGAAATGTGAATATGACCGGTGCCCATGTGGGGGACGGATGTCGGTCAGTCGTGAAGGGACTGTGGGACTAGGAGAGTAGGGTGAGTGGGCAGTGGACAGAGGGAAAGGGTTGGCAGGGTGCATCGCCCGTCTGGTCTGGGATGGCTCTTGGCCTTGCCACCCTGGGTGGGCATCTGGGTTGTAAAAGCCGTGGCATTAGTGGTCCAGACTTTCTGTTGTGGAGGTCAGTTTAACACTGGTCGAAACCATGTGGCATAACAACACAACAGCAAAATACAGCAGAACTCGTTTTTGTGAGTGTGTGTGTTTGATAGATTAATACTGGAGGGTAAAAATACACTGCATCTCTCATGTTATGGGAATGTTATATCCACAGCACAGGTTCCTCATATCCAACTCTCACACAAACAAAGGAAGCACCCAGGGAGTCTTAGCAAGCTCCAAATAAACATAGACGATAACACGGATATACTGTAGTCGGAAACGCATGCAGACAATGACAGATACACACTCACACCTCGATATAAACAAATATACACACACATTCAAACAGACATGCTAACTTACTCAGACGTAAATACATGCACAGAATAATACAAACATGAATACAAGCATGCACTCCAGAATAAATGCACACACACACACACACACAAACAGACACACGCACACACACAGCTTGATACCGTACATGAGCTGAATGTAACGCACGCAGGCTGCGAGCCAGGAAAACAAGCCAAAGACGTTCGCTGTGGGACTCAGGGAGAGAGAGAGAGATAAATAGAGAGAGAGAGAAGGCGAGGGGGAGAGAGAGATCAGGGTCTGGGCCGAGTAAACAAACAAGCATTGAAAAACAAACAGACAAGTCCATTACATGAATGGAATCTATACCACCCAACAACACACGCCCGCATGCATTTTGATGAGCCCCAGTTATGCCTAACTCACACACACCTGTAATATAGTTACTCACAGCCACGGGTGCACACATGCCTGCACAAACACACGCACGCACGCACACGAACACACACACAGGAGAGAGACTTCAGCCAGGCTATTTTATGTATCATGACCTTGACTGGGGGAGTGGGGGGGTTCCTCCATCCACTCGTTTATGAGAGCGAGGGAATAGATTTCCCCAGAGCTGGGTTGGGAGCGTGTCGAATGTGATCCTGGGAAGGGGAAAGAGAGAAAGAGAGGAGACGAGAGAAGGAATCCCTGTGCCTCCTGGTGGATTGATAGACAGACAGACTGTGGTCCCTTAGACACAGGGGCCTAACCCTATTCTCCACACCATAGTGGTAGGACCAGCCAAAGTGGAACGGTCGCACGCTACACTTACACAGAGTGGGTTGTGTTGATCAGTGAGGGTGTGGATGATACAGTTTTCAAAAACGGGGATATCAAGTTGACTTCAGAAAGTAAATTGGTGTGTTGAGTGCAACATATGAAAGGTGCTTTAGAACTTTGTGAATACGGTTATCATCGTCATCGTCATCATGATTAAATAGACAATCCTTTACAATCCTTTACAATCCCCCAAACCCACAACTCTGATTCTATTTCACACACACACACACACACACACACACACACACACACACACACAC
The DNA here is from genome assembly GCF_045679555.1 of Salvelinus alpinus. Taxonomy (NCBI): domain Eukaryota; kingdom Metazoa; phylum Chordata; class Actinopteri; order Salmoniformes; family Salmonidae; genus Salvelinus; species Salvelinus alpinus. Next base: position 10,786,237 of record NC_092120.1, on the reverse strand, counting down.
ACACACACACACACACACACACACACACACACACACACACACACACACACACACACACACACACACACACACACACACACACACACACACATACACACACACACACACACACACACAGTAGCTGCACTGCGAGGAACACTTCAGAAGGTTGGACTTGTTACTCACTGCAAATATGTGTGTTCAGCTAAAGCACACCCAAGTTAACACACACCGTGGCAACTTCACACTGGTTCTCTTTTCTCTCTCTTCCAAACGGCACTTCAACCTGAGAATTGACTTTGCCGGGAATAATTAAAAGTGAATGTTTAAGGAGGGAGGTGAGCGGGGGAAAGGTTTCGACAGGCAGAGTGAGGAAAAAGAGTGATAAAAAAGTATTTTAGATGTTCAGCGAAGGCTGTGTGTGTGTCGGATTTGCTTATCTCTCTGGTTCTGCCAGTGGAGCTTCTACAGTATTTGGTGAATTAAATAGTTGTGCTTGTGTGTTTGCATTGAAGCTCACAACTACGTGGCTCCACTGTTGACTTCAGTGTGTGTGAGGAGGGGGAGGGGGGGTTGTACATTATGTGTGGAATTGGACAGTAAACTGTTCTGCTGACTAGGTGGAAATGTCATTTGAAAATGTGCCTAGCCTGCTGGCTTGTCCTAAAGATGTCAAACAGGAGCAAAGGCCCTTGGCAAAAATCTATTGAGTGATGATGTCACATCTCCTGCTCTTCCTTCCTCCATGCCTCTCTGTTGAACTCCAGCTGGGAGAGAACAACAACAGCAAAGTGCGATGTGAAGCACAATTAGCACTCACTCACACACAGACAAACACACACATCAGAGCTCTCACACACAGACAAACACACACATCAGAGCTCTCACACACACAGACAAACACACACATCAAACACACAGATGCTAGCTACTGGCCTGGAGGTGTTTGCTTGTTTGTGTGTGTGTGTGTGTGTGTGTATGTGTGTGTGTGTGTGTGTGTGTGTGTGTGTGTGTGTGTGTGTGTGTGTGTGTGTGTGTGTGTGTGTGTGTGTGTGTGTGTGTGTGTGTGTGTGTGTGTGTGTGTGTGTGTGTGTGTGTGTGTGTGTGTGTGTGTGTGTGTGTGTGTGTGTGTGTGTGTGTGTGTGTGTTGGGGGAGGGGTACACATGGGCACACACAGATGTACAGTGTCCGACACACATACAATAGCATAGTTTTCTCCAGCAGTGTGTTAGTGGTGGGGAGGGGAGGGATAATGATACCGTACAGAGAGATAACCTTCAAGTGGGCCAGCGAATACAGTCCCCTTCATTTACCCATACTGGCACTGATGTACATGAATCTAAACACTGGGTTTATTTGAAACAAATGTTTTTCGCCCTAACATAACCATAGAAACCAATAGTGTCTCTGTCTGACAACTGTTTGCATTGCCAACGACAGACAACCTATGAACCTATGACATCTTCCTACTCTACCACTCTGCTTCTTTTGATACAGCCCTCAGTAAGAGGCCAGTGCTCTGGAGTCTGACAGGAAAGGCACGGGGAGAAGGACCTCAAGGGCTGTCCTCCACTGTGCCCGATAGCCTCGGCAGGTTGGACACAGATATCAAACACATGGGGGGGAGAACCTCACTAATGTGCTTTCAGGGTGGAGAGAGAGGAGGAAGGTCTGCTCAACACACACTTCCCATGCACTCTGCATCTTGACACACTCCCTCCATGTGCTCTTCATCCCCCACACGAGGTCAGCACAAAAGGTCGAAGGTCAGACAACCGACCCACCACACCCAATCAGAGGGCTTATTTTCACCTCTCTTTCCTCTCATATGCCAGTCAAAATAAAGCGTGATTGAACATTTGCAGGACTTTCTTCCCCATTGCCTTAGTCCAACCAGTCTTAGCCACTCTCTTAAAAGGCTTCCAGTCCACCTAGCACACATACAGAGAGCAGTCCACCTAGCACACATACAGAGAGCAGTCAACCTAGCACACATACAGAGAGCAGTCAACCTAGCACACATACAGAGAGCAGTCCACCTAGCACACATACAGAGAGCAGTCAACCTAGCACACATACAGAGAGCAGTCAACCTAGCACACATACAGAGAGCAGTCAACCTAGCACACATACAGAGAGCAGTCAACCTAGCACACATACAGAGAGCAGTTAACCTTCCAAAAGACTCTTCATTCAACACACCGTCCTCACCAAGTGGATTAGGGAATCCAAAAAGCGTGTAAAAGTATGCCGAGCTTCTCTCGTGTGCGCAGAGGGAACGAAGAAGAAGAGGGAACGAAGAAGGGGAAGGGGAAAAGGAAGGCGAGTTAAGAGCGAGTATAGAATCTCTGATCCTGGTAATGAAACCTGTCTCATTTCGCCGCTGAATTATTGATGATGGGGAACTTTGTTTAATGCAAAAGGGCCATCAACTGGTGACAATGTTGCTTTTCAATTATTAGAGGCGCACTGCGCCAGATGAAAGAGCTTTGATTGGAGCCGTAAATTCCCCCAGCGCTTCCCTCATCCCCCTCTTCCCCCTCCATCCCCCAGCGCTTCCCTCATCCCCCTCTTCCCTCTCCATCCCACAGCGGTGGAAGAGGAAAGAAAGAAGCAGGCCGTTCTGTCACTCTTCCTTTGTGCCGATAGAGGGGGGATTTGGTGCGATCCTGCCGCAGAGAACTTGGGGACCATGAATAGATATTTGACCACGATTCAACAGTAAGTCCTGTTTTAGCAGCCTTTAAAGACCCTTGACATCAAAGTAAATGTCTGCTCATTATTTCCTGCTCCTCACCCTGATGTCAATCAAAGTTAGAGATGAAAGAACATTTTGAGAGACATCGTCAGGTACTTTAACAGCCCTGACTCATGGACAGTATGTCGTCACCAGAGGAACCTTTAACTAACCTCTCACCTTTCCCACAGATAAAGAGAGAAACCTGATAAGTCAGGCTAAGGGCCGTGTAATCAGGGTCAAAGGTCATAATAGAGAGGCTTCTTGTGAAACCAAGGACCAAGTTCTGACGGTTCTAAACTGCATGAAAATAGAGAGGGATCAAGGAAGAAGGGGGAAAGAAGTGGGAACATGGTGTGTGTGTGTGTAAAAACTTCAGAGGTAAAGTTAACTCATTAAGGGGGTCTGTGTTCTCAGTGTTCATAAATCAGCCAGTAGCCAGTCTGAACCTCTGGGAGGTGAACCGACCCCTGTAGGACCTTTACAACCCATAAAACACACACACAATAACTGCCCTTTCAAGTGCTGAGTTCACGTTCAGATCCACACCCAGACACAACTGCTGCTACCAGTGACGGGTGGTCATACATACGTGCACACACTCAGGACCCAGATACTGGGCATCACCCAAGAAAGTATGAGTAACTCCCTACTTCAGATCACATCATATTTTAGGCCCGCGTTGCGTTTTGTTGTTTAATATCATTAATAGTTCATCACATCGGGACTGGTTAATAATTCAGTGCAATTTCCCCCAGAATACTGGACCGTGAGATGATGTAATACCAGTATGAAATTCAGAAATTAGGCCCAGAAATAACAGTGATAAGATGGCCTCATGTAGGCCTGCTGTATATCAAAGGCCTTTCTTTAAATGTTGCTGTGTGAGTGGCTGGGATGAGTGTGTGTGGATGTACTGCACGCCCCCATGGGGTGATAAGCCTTCGCTTTAGATGGGCCTGTGGATTGTTTAATTAGATTTGTTTTACTGAGCTTCTAGTCTTCAGAAAGCTGCTCAATATACTGTATACTGAACAAAAATATAAACGCAACATGCAACAATTTCAAATAGTTTACGGAGTTAGAGTTAATGTAAGGAAATCAGTCAATTGAAATAAATGAATTACGCCCTAACCTATGGATTTCACATGACTGGGCAGGGGTGCAGCCAATGGGTGAGCCTGGAGAGCATAGGCCCACCAACTTGACAGCCAGGCCCACCCACTGGGGAGCCAGGCCCAGCCAATCAGAATTAGTTTTTCCCTACAAAAGGGCTTTATTACAGACAGAAATATTCCTCAGCACCCCCCACCCCCGCCTTCACCCGCAGGTGGTTAAACATGGTCTGCGGTTGTGAGGCCGGTTGGACGTACTGTCAAATTCTCTAAAATAATGTTGGCGGGGGCTTAGAGAAATGAACATTCAATTCTCTGGCAACAGCTCTGGTGGACATTCCTGCATTCAGCATGCCAATTGCACACTCCCTCAACAACTGAGACATCTGTGGCATTGTGTTGTGCAACAAAACGGCACATTTAAAATGGCCTTTTATTGTCCCCAGCACAAGGTGCACCTGTGTAATGACCATGCCGTTTAATCAGCTTCTTGATATGCCACACCTGTCAGGTGGATGGATTATCTTGGCAAAGGAGGAATGCTCACTAACAGGGATATAAACAAATTAACAGGGATACAACAGGGATACAAACAAAACATTTGAGAGAAAAGCTTTTCGTGTGAATGGAACATTTCTGGGATTTTTATTCCAGCTCATGAAACATGGGACAAACACTTTACATGTTGCATGTATATTTTTGTTCAGTGTAATTGTGTTAGTTGAATGTATTTATTTAAACATGCTTTTAAGTGAAGCTGGTATCAAATGTGTTGAATTCTTCGAAGTAACAGAAAGCCTATAGCCCACCAGACAATTAGCAAAGCAGGACTGTAAAGTAAAGCTTTACCGACTGTTCTCTATCAGACAGAGTGAGAAACCTGAGTCACGCTCACATAGTTTCAGCTCCCCATTAAGTTTCTGTTGCCTTTTCTGTCCCCGGGAACATGCTAGACCCTCCCCCAATGACCTGGATGAAACAAACCGGCGAGCAAAACCTCAATTAATAAGAAAGAAAATTGTATTAAATGAGTTTGGATAATAACATGGCTCTCCTCCCCCCAAAAGCCTGATTGGATGGGCTTCTGATGTATATTCCAGAGTTTGCTTAATTAGTCAAGAAGAAAAAAATCACTGTGAAGACATGCTGTGTGTGTTTGTGTGTGATAGTTCAGAATCTGATTTAAGATGATTTGCCAAGCAGCATTGTAATTTTGCTCTGTGTCTCCTTGGCTGCATTCAGACAGGCAGCCAAATTCTGATATTGCCATGGAAGCACAGTTTTTCCTCCGTCTCTGGTTAGACGGCACAATGGGTGTTTCATATTGTTTGCATTCATCCCTCACATGCATGCAAACATACACACAAATGCACAAAATGCGAGCGCACACACACACACACACACACACACACACACACACACACACACACACACACACACACACACACACACACACACACACACACACACACACACACACACACACACACACACACACACAAGCTAGGGAACTGATGGCACTAATGTACTCTCATGTCTTTGCTCTGGCGAGGTGTGAATTATTTTGTCCCTTGAGTACCACATCACACACTCACAAACATACACACATACCCTCACACACACGCCTGCTGTCACGTTCGTTGATGGAATGAGGAGACCAAGGTGCAGCGTGGTAGGCGAACATCTTACTTTTATTAAAAATGAACACCGAAAAACAACAAAATACAAAACGAACGTATAGTTCTGCAGGCTACACATCAACTATACAAAATCAAGATCCCACAAACTAAGGTGGGTAAAAGGCTGCCTAAGTATGATCCCCAATCAGAGACAACGATAGACAGCTGCCTCTGATTGGGAACCATACCAGGCCAAACAAAGAAAGAAATAGGAAAACTAGATTGCCCACACTAGTCACACCCTGACCTAACCAAAATAGAGAATTAAAAGGATCTCTAAGGTCAGGGCGTAACACCTGCATACATACACTTTAAGAGCTTGTTAAAGAGCTTGTTTCTCCAACTACCAGGGAGTGGGCCTGGGATAACTAGGGAATTACTCTTTTACACGGGTAGTTTACTCCTATTTGCCTCCAATCTCAAATAAAGCCCCCAATTGAACGTGAAATCTCTCACCGCCTGCGTTTGTTTGTTGATTTTCTGCCGTGCACAACCAAAGAGCTCGGCGCTCTATTTGATTAATTGATTTCTGCAGCCTTTAAATCTTTAAACGAGTCTCTTTTTTCAGGCAGTTTATTTCTCCCCCTTTGAAGTTGGCATTTCAAAAAGGAGCTCTTCACAGCCCTATGCAAATGACGGTCTATGACAGCGGCCCCGTACCAAATCGATAACAACATGGTGGGATATTCTCTGGCCTCCATGCTTACATAATATTGATTCCCCATCAAAGGTTTCGACTGCCCAGGGACTTTCCGAAACATGTTGATGGGTTTTTGTGCCCCTCTCGTCTACCCCTCGTTTCACATAACTCTCTCCAACAGGGCAAATGTTTGTTTGTGTCTCACAAGATTCAAAACTAAAAACCTAATTTGAAGCCCTATTTCACATTGTGGCCAATGTGGGTTAACTAATAGCAATGACATCTTCAAAGAAACAAAGTTAGATACATCCACACAGCTTCACAAATTCCCTGGGGTGTTTTAGGTGGTGGGAACAGTCTCACAGCAGGAGAGCAGCACTACCATAACAGCAGGTAAGACGTCTGTGTGCAAGTCATTACCTACAAGATGGGGAATTCGAGCATAATGACAGCATGGGTGTATGTGTACTCTAATGTGTGTGTGTGTGTGTGTGTGTGTGTGTGTGTGTGTGTGTGTGTGTGTGTGTGTGTGTGTGTGTGTGTGTGTGTGTGTGTGTGTGTGTGTGTGTGTGTGTGTGTGTGTGTGCCTCTGCCGCGGTGCAGGTGTGCCTCAAGTGGTGCTCTGTGGGCTGTATGGGAGGCCCAGGTGTTCCTCAACAACAGCCTGGTTATGTGGTCCATGCCTGGAGTCTAGTCCCATAATGAGCATCCGCTACCATAACACTGCACCTCATTAACCTGAGTGAGGCCGCTACAGCACTCCAAGTACAAGTTGCCTTCAGGCGCAGATATAGGATCAGCTCATCCCCCACACATCATAATCTTAACCACTGGCCTTAGATCAGTGTCTAAGGGCGTCTTTATCCTATTGTAGTGAGACCAGGCCTAAGCAGGCTAAAGTGAGAGACGGGGAGGAACAGGAGGGATTAGATCTCTGCCACCCTCAGGCTGTAGAGGAACTCCTGAGCACAGCTCTGTCCATATTAGATCTGCTAATGAAGGCCCGTCTGGGAGCAGAGGGAGGGTTTCTCTGTAACTGCCCTGAAATGGCACAGTCTCCTATGTAAAGTGGGTTTCTACCTTATAATGGAGGTCTAGTAATATGTATGAGAGAGAATAAGGAGATAGGAGGGGTGTAAAAAGAGAAACAGAGAAACAGACAGACACTACTCTAAACAGGGACATACCACATGCTATCTCTATCGTTACATGGGAGCAACACACTATCACAGCTTATTGTGAAATAGACACAAATTACTTATTCAAAATTTGTGACAGGTAAAAAGCATTTTGTGTGTATTACACAATTTTCTTTCTTCATAACCCATTCGTGTACATTACACAAATTCCAATTTGTTGTGGCTAACGTTAGCTAGGCTAGCTAGGTGGCTAACTTTAAAGTTAGGGGTTAAGGTTAGGATTAGGTAACATGGTAGCTAAGTAGTTAAATGGTTAAGGTTAGTGGAAGTGTTGGCTAACAATCAAAGTAGTTGCAAAGTAGTTTAAAAGCAGTAAGTAGTTGCAAAGTTGCTAAAATGCTAAAGTTGTCAGTGATGAGATTCGAACACACAACCTTTGGGTTGATAGATGTAGTAACGAAAGTTCAATCAGGAAGGCTGTTCTGAATGGGCGTCACTTTTTATCATCTTCTAAGCATAATATATTAATATAGCTTCCTATCTCCCGACATAGTGGGTATTCATATGGTAGCGTTTATAATGTTACCACGTCTCTCCTCCTCCTTTACTATTAGCAAGTGCGAGGAATTGACCTATTAACATCAGCCTATGATCACGGCACACTAAGGCGATGTCACCACGCTTGCTGTTTAACCTATAGGCTCAATTGTACAATAATCACTTTTGCTTCTTTCAACCAATGGGCATACATCCAGGGGAGTATTTATATGTCAACTCACCTCTCGTGTCTCTCACTTGCTGTTTTACTGCAACAGTCTTCCAAACAACCTTGTACCTCCCCACCACCACATGAAGGCCCGTCATAGGAACCCCATTCTCCCAGAGGGGGGTTTTGATGTCAGCTGCCCAGCAAAGGGTTACCTGTTATCCACATATGACTCCGAGGTTCATTTCTCAGCCTGTACTCAATTGAACTGTCTTTAACTGGGATTTAAATGCACTGTATACAAAATCGCATACTGCGCACAAAAACATAACATTTTTTGTGTGCCTGTCACAAGTTTCCAATAAGCAATGTGTCTATTTTAAAACAATCAGTGATAATGGGTTGATGAGACGTTCTAGCTCCTGAGCCTATGAGTGAGTCTATAATACATGAATGGATGTCACATTCCATTCCTTCTCAATGACCACACACACAAACACCTTCCCTGATGCTGGCTGCGTGACTGACGTCAAAACTGCACACTGTTCTCCTCTGGGGGCTCTGAACACTAGAAAAGCAGGGACATACAGTCCATTGATCTGTTGATGGAACAACACAGCTGGGCTGGGCTGAAGGGCTGCACACACACACACATCTAAAACCTCACATCATTAGCTGTGAGAGAAAGTAAATGCCTAAATCCCTGATCACAGTGTGTATGTTGTCTTTTTTTAAAGGAGAGCATTTCAAGTGCAAGCTGCCTCTGCTGTTGATGGAGAGGGATTTCAGAAGCGTTTATTTATGTGTCTCCAGGAATTAATATAAATCCCAGCGTACAAGTTTGAGCGTGTCCAATTTCACAATTAAGATAAAGAGTGGCAGGGGAGATTTGATTTGTGTGCATACAGTGCCTTCAGAAAGTATTCACACCACATGACTTTTTCCACATTTTGTTGTGTTACAGCCTGAATATAAAATCGATTAAATGTAGATTTTTTTGTCACTTGCCTACACACAATACCCCATAATGTCAAATAGGAATTGTGTTTTTCCAAATTTTTCCAATTTAATTACAAATGAAAAGCTGAAATGTCTTGAGTCAATAAGTACTCAACCCCTTTGATATGGCAAGCCTAAATATGTTAAGGAGTAAAAATTTGCTTAACAAGTCACATAATAAAATACACTACCGTTCAAAAGTTTGTTTTTGAAAGAAAAGCACATTTTTATTCCATTAAAATAACATGAAATTGATCAGAAATACAGTGTAAACATTGTTAATGTTGTAAATGACTATTGTAGCTGGAAATTATAGATTTTTAATGGAATATCTACATAGGCGTACAGAGGCCCATTATCAGCAACCATCACTCCTGTGTTCCAATGGCATGTTGTGTTAGCTAATTCAAGTTGATCATTTTAAAAGGTTAATTGATCATTAGAAAACCTTTTTGCAATTATGTTAGCACAGCTGAACACTGTTGTGCTGATTAAAGAAGTAATAAAACTGTCCTTCTTTAGAAGAAACTTCTTTGTTTCTTCTTTGTTTGTTTTATTGCTTCTTTAATCAAGCAAAATTCTAGAGGAAAACCTGGTTCAGTCTGCTTTCCACCAGACACTGGGAGATGAATTCACCTTTCAGCAGGACAATAACTGTCACGTTCTGACCTTAGTTCCTTTTTTATGTCTTTGTGTTAGGTTGGTCAGGGCGTGAGTTGGGGTGGGTAGTCTATGTTCTTTTTTCTATGTTTTTGTATTTCTGTGTTTGGCCTGGTATGGTTCTCAATCAGAGGCAGCTGTCGATCATTGTCTCTGATTGAGAATCATACTTAGGTAGCCTCTTTTCCCCATTTTGGGGGTGGGTGTTTATTTTCTGTTTTAGTGTCTGTTCAACTTGCAGAACTGTTTCGTTTTCTCCTCGTTGTTATTTTGTGTAGTGTTCAGTTTTTTTCAATTAAATTATGATGAACACTTACCACGCTGCATTTTGGTCCTCTTCTCCTTCACCAGACGAGAATCGTTACAATAACGTAAAACACAAGGCCAAATCTACACTGGAGTTGCTTACCAAGAAGACAGTGAATGTTCCTGAGTGGCCGAGAGAGTTTAAATTGAAATTTACTTGAAAATCTATGGCAAGACGTGAAAATGGTTGTCTAGCAATGATCAACAACCAATTTGAAAGAGCTTGAAGAATTTAGAAAAGAATAATGGGCAAATGTTGCACAATCCAGGTGTGGAAAGCTCTTAGAGACTTACGCAGAAAGACTCACAGCTGTAATTGCTGCCAAAGGTGCTTCTACAAAGTATTGACTCAGTGGTGGGAATACTTATGTAAATTAGATATTGCTGTATTTAATTTTCATAAAATTTGCTAACATTTCTAAAAACATGTTGTGTGTAGGTGGGTGAGAAAAAGTATCTATTTAATCAATTTTGAATTCAGTCTGTAAAACAAAATGTGGAATAAGACAAGGGATATGAATACTGAAGGCACTGTATGTGTGTGCCTGTGTATGTGCGAGTGTGTGTATATATGGGAGGGTGTCCTCCGGTGAACAGTTAGTGGTGCGGGTGGGTCAGGATGTACGGGGGCCAGTGGAGGTTCGAATGACCTTGTCCTAGTTCGTCATAAAAAATGGTCTCCCTAGGGCTAGTGTGGAGCGGCTGTCAATAACCTATTATAACACAATGGAGAGGGCTGGGCCTCACTCTGGCATGAAGTTCAATTATGAGACAGAGAGAGAGGGGGGGGGGGGCAATCAGATGAAAATGAGAGGCGAGAGAGAGAGAGAGAGAAAGACCATCACTGTATCCCGAGGCTAAGTCCAAGTCCCTGTCCTTGTGTGTGTGCATTCCCTTACAGCTGTAACGCTGATTCAGGCAGACCCAAACAGTTCTTCAGGGCCTCATTTGGTCCAAAAAAAGACCATTCTGGAGAGGTTTAGCTTCCTCACAATGATTTATCCTCCAGCGTGCTCCTCCTTCTGCACACACACGCAGCAGAAGGCCACACACCGAGGTACAGGCACACACATTGACAAAGATAAACACACAGGACTATCAACAAAAATACATAAATAGGCATATAGATTAGATAGAAGTATAAACCAATGCATAAACGCCCATATGTGTACCACACCGACACACACATTCCCCTTTCTCCTCCTATACGACTGAGCTAAAATTGCATGTGTACATATCTTTAATGATGTATACAGGTCCACAGGCATGTCTCTAAGCCATACAGTAAACAGCAGATGGGAGAAGGGTTTAATTGTCAGAAGTGGAGTTAGAAGGAGGAGACGCTGGTGGTACAGCAAGTCTAGAAGTACATTGTCTGGTTGCTTTAGCCCAGGGTGAGGCCAGAAATAAAGAAATAGATAAATAAAGAGAAAGACGGGAAGGAAGAAACCCTATCAAGCCGCGCCTGTCATCCAAATGTGTCACCCAAGGGCTCCCAAGCAGAGAAAATGTATGAAAGCATACTTTTTGCACCGTTATAATTTGATGACAGGACAGGGAGTGGGTGCACACACACACACACACACACACACACACACACCTAAATAAAGGACAGGAGAAGGGGAAAAGAAAAGCTCACACCAACTTACTCTCAAACAGCAATCCCCAGGTACTACATATAAACATGATATACATGAGTACACAAACACAGTTCACACTCACATATGTTTATATCAAATTCTTATGTCCGGGATATTACTCAATGTGGTACTGAGATAGACACAAAGTGTGATTTCTGGCATCCGGCTCCTCCACAGTAACTTCTAATCTAACTGGAAGAACAGAGAGCCACTCCAGAAAAGTCCAGTCAGCAGCAAGCCCAGTCAGTCTGTTGTCTGTAAGCTCTACAGTGTGTGGGCCCCAATTTATCAAGCTCCTTTTCCGCCAGCTGACGAAGGTACTTTCTAGTCTCTCTCATTTCTCTCCCTCTGCCTCCCTTTCTCTCCTTTTCTTTCTCACTCATTCCATCACCCCAGCGCCAGCTCTCCCTGCTATGTTTGGGGAAAGATAAAGTTGTTTCTCGCAGAGGCTTTCCAAACTTTCATGGGTGCTAGCCCTGGATCCCCCTAGGGCAGGAGAATGTAAGGAAAGGAGCTCTCGAACACACTCGACATACACAATCCATTATTGGCATTTACTAAGCCAATACACACATCATGGAGGGAGAGACTTGGGAAAAAGTGCCCCTCAGCATTGTACTGTAGACACACACATGCACACACTTTGAGTCGGCTCTACTTGCAGTGTTTCACCTACATGTGCTGAGGGCGGAGTGCCTAAAGCAATTAACCAGGGCTGCAGAAATCAAAATGTTTGAAAGGAAAACACATGGAAAACAAATAAGACCAATGGACCACTAATTCTTCTTAGGATAAGGGGCGTAAAGCCAGAAGGAGAGCCTGCCTGGCCTTGATATAGGAAGGGGGCACACTGCCCTGTGCAAAATCATTGTTAAGTGGCCCTGGAAACACATAAGTCCCCTTTATACACATAATGCCCCCAGCCGTGTATACACTAAATGCTATAATGGTTCAAGACAAACCACCACCCTCTGTGTGTGTGACCGGCTTGTTAATTAAATGGTATTTGACACCAAAGTTGAGTCACCAACACTGGTGTCCTCTGAACCTTGTCTTCCCGCTCGCAACACAGGTTTAAGCAAGGCCAATGTGGCCTACAAATAATCATGGACACATGAGAAGACATAAATGTAGGAACACACATGCATGCGTGCATGTACAGCACATAACAGATCAGTAATATTGAGCTTTCTTCAAGTGAAAGACAACTTCAATTCACATCCAGAAATAAATACAGTACTTGAATCTGTTCTACAGCTGGCATTGAAAGGCCTAAGAAGTGCCAGACATGGAAGACAAAGACGAAAAGTGAGGAGAAAGAGAAACAGTGCGTGTGTGTGTGTGTGTGTGTGTGTGTGTGTGTGTGTGTGTGTGTGTGTGTGTGTGTGTGTGTGTGTGTGTGTGTGTGTGTGTGTGTGTGTGTGTGTGTGTGTGTGTGTGTGTGTGTGTGTGAAGACAAACAAAGGGGTGGAAAGTATTCTAGACCCATCCACACACTTGGGGCAGATTGTGTTATCTGAAAGCATCTACTCTTTAGAACGGAAAAAAAATAACCATTCCTCTTCAAACACACTCAAACGGAATGTGGCACAGTGGCACTCGGCTAGACAATAGTTTCAACAGTAATTATGTCCCCAAAGACCTTTGCATTGGCGCTCTCCCTAGCATGGCCGCAAGAGAGGAAAACAATGCTTCTGATTACATGTGGTTAACTCCAAGACATTCCCCATGCCAGTGAATGTATCTAAGCTGCATGTGTTTAACTTATTAGGCAGTGAATGTAATACTTTAATTGGCTATATGGGGAGATAATATGGATTATTAAACAAATCTCACAAACAAACACTTGAACACCATTAAGAATATATAGGCCTAGGCTATAATTGGGATGTGCAGTGAACACACATGCAGACATCCTTACAACACATGCAGACATCATTACAGAGTTATAGTTTGACATAAAGACTACACAGGCACACTGGGTCTGTCTAGTAGACTCTTGTGGGGGGCTCTCTCAAGCATTTTGGTAGGGTTTGCTGATAGTTAAAAGTGTCCCTGCTACATTTTGACAATTCCACACAGTACATTTTGGTCGTTATTCTATTTGAACTCGCTACAGTATCAAAAGAAAAGTATTTTTCTCTCATCTCTGCAGCTGGTACAAGAACATTCCTCCTAGCAGCACAGCATCTATATTATAATCTATCTACTCATATTCAAACTGAGGACTTCAACTAGATGTAAGACGACATTATCTTCATGGGAGAAGCTTCCGTTAGCATCCGGGCGGGAAAGGTTTTATTAATTAATTTCTCATTTTTATGCAGCGCCGACAATATAAATCATGTAGACAATCTGTTGGTTGACCTAATTTGCCGGGTGAGGCTTGTGTTAATAATTAAGCGCCAATTGAACATGACTTGAAGTTTCCTGGTTTAATCATATGTTGTATCACAACATTACAACAAAGCAATAAATACTGAGTAATGAGTTTAGTGTGGAAAATCTGAATTCTAGTAAACTTTATGCATGAGAACACCACTGAATAAACCAGACTCCAAAGTCCCTTATGCAAACCAACTATCTCCTGTGAAGTCAGTTGTATAGGTTTGTAAAACCACATGTGCCAGACTGGGAATGTCAGGGTGAATAAATAATCATAATTACTCTAAATAAACAGTGGATGAGGCAGAGTTCTCGTTTGGAAAACTTGATTACCTCTAGATCCACTTGGCATGTCAGAGGATACTTTTTCTGTCGTGATTAAGGCACTTGGCCAAACATGTACTTAGGGAGCAATCAAATCCTCACCTGGACAACTTTTCATTATATGATGTTAATGAGGGTTGACCTGTCTGAATTCAATCCCAGTCTAAATCCGAGCAATAAAATGTTTTTCAGTTGTGACTATCATCTAAAACACCAGGCTAATAGTTAGGCCTGTTATACAGGCTACGGTAATGTCTTCAACTTTATCACCATCTCCAGCATCATAATTCTTAAACCTATAACTAGCATAATGGTACAGTGTAGGTTTAGGATACAGAAAAGCAACCAAAAATGCATTTCTTTGTCCATAAAATGTATTTGGCAAAAACTCTACAGATGTTCATGTCCTTAGTAGCGCCAGTGCACACCCATACATTGACACTCATGTGTTGGGCACTGGGGACATTGGGCAGACGTGTCTTGTATGCGTAGCCACACACACATTTCTATCATCCAAGCGCTATAATCCTGTTTACCCAATTAGCGACCTGCCGGGAACAAATAACACCTTCACCTAGCGTGTCAATGACGTGTAATCAACGTAGAGCGGACACATGCATCCCAGCGTGCGATAAATAGCCAAATAGGTTCTTGAGAATATCATTACGCGCAGCTGACTGACAACTGGCCATGCAGTAGAATTAAGACTAATTGAATAAAAGTCCATATTGTACTTCAAAATGTAGGCTGTATATTATGCAAAACAACAAAATCATCGGCCATAAGGAGTTGAATTAATGAATAAGATACTGCCAGGTTCCGTTGCCAACTGATCTTCTACTGCGCAAGGTGCTGCAGCACAGCTCGCGCATCCAACGGATGAAATAGTAATACTGTATACCCAAACCAAACATCACCGTATTCACACCTGATATCAAGTTATTGTCAATTTTTTAAATTATTCTGCGGAAGTGCGCGATATTTTTTTATTCATTGTTTTACATTGCAGCCTAAAACATAGCTAAACATGTTTTTTTCCATATAGCAACTAACCTTTATCTAAAAGCCCTGAGCAAATACAATAGGATACGCTGAGTCTCTCACTCACAATGATGCTTAGCCCTATAAAATACTGTTTCACATCAGTGTCGGATATTGTAATGGTGCACCGCGACAGAGACTTTCCCAAATGAGCCCCATTCAACACTGTACCAGCGGCATAGGCATAGCCTACATTTTCCAAACAGACAGGTGCCTCAGACAACTGGCAACTTTTAATGGGAAAGACACTGAAAACACACGACACTGCACCTTTACGCACAGAGACATGACACTCCATTCTTACCTCTGAGGTTTTGGATTTTGACCATGACCTCTGCGGGGGACTTCAGTCTGTGCGCGAGATACAAACGACCCGAGTCCCTCTCGATCTGAACCGGGGAGTCCGCCTCTGATATTACCTCGAACCACTTCTTTTCAAACTTCTGGTCAGGCACCGTGTATATCATGTCACCGACTTTGACATCCTCTGAGACGGTCACTGTGTAGAACAGCTCCTCGGAGACCGCTCGGGGCCTCCTAATCTTCGAGACAACAGGTCTTTGCACATCAAGGTGAAGTGTCACCGGCTTACTTATCAATGCGACATCTCCATTATCTTGAGCGTAAATACGGACTGTTAGGTTCATGATACCAATGAGAGAACTGACCAGCATTACCTGTCCGGTTTGAGGAACTACGTAGACATGTTGGCATTTTGGAGATGCGTAATAAGTGACCCGGCCATTCTTTCCAACGTCGGAATCCTTTGCAAAAAAACGGACCAATTCGGAACCGATAGGGGTCAATTCATCAACTTTTACCCTTTCGTTTCCCTTGATGAACCGGGGTATGTTGTCGTTTGAATCAAGCACCTCTATTTTAATCACCACGGCACTATTCAAACAACCAGAAAGCACAACCATCAAATCGTACACTGCTATCAACTCTCTGTCCAAAGTTTCTGTGGATTTCAAAATAAGATGCTGTTCTCCGTGATGGTAAACCAAACGAAAATCTGATGCGTCCTTCCCTTCCAAAGCAATGTCCAGTTCCGAAACATGACAGTTGTTTCCAAACGGTAAAGCTACCCCATCCACCATTGTTCCAGCGTGCGAATTCTCCACAATTTGTCCATAATACACAGGCAGCTTTGAATTCCCCGTTGAAAATGAAACCAATGCGACAAGCAAAAATGTCTTCAGGGCTACCGTTCCGTTTGTAGCTCCCGTCATGTTTCCATCAAATCAGTTTTGTCACTCTAGTCCAACAGAAAAGTTTCTTGCGGCATAAATAATCGAACAATTATTGTTATTAATGCTAGGTGAGTAGATATATGGTGTAAATGTCCCCAAAAGTGCAATGCTTCAGCAATGAAAAAGTAGCAGTCCCTCAAAGAACAGCGCCAAAGTGACAAATTCGCTTCCAGTTTATTCAGTGAAGCATCACTTGAGCGCATAGAGGATGAATTCTGCACTGACAGGCATAGGCTACACGCCGCAGATGCTCCATGTGGTACTATGATCACCGCCCTTCCAGGCACAGCCAATCGGAGATCGGAATAGGACGGAAAGACAGCTATCGGCCAGCCCACACGCAGTTTGATTTAGCTGCGCAGGAGACGAACGTTGGAGAGCTTTTAGTATTCAGGCCCACAATTTAAAATGCTGTGTGCAAGCAATGGGTGAGCTTTGTTTGCTGGAGAGACTTGTCCCCAGAATACACATTCGTTTTCTTGGGTTTGGGCCAAATGTTATCAGTGTTCTGTTGGGCTGCACTACAGGCAACAATATAGGCCTCAAATGTTGCCTGGATTACCTCCCTTGATAGAAAGGCTTTATACTAAACAAAAGTTTATATTTTTTATTTGTTATGGTTCCTGGTAGGAGTACATTGTTCTGTTTCAACGTGTGACTTCAGGAACCAATTTGTCTTCTCACCATTATAAGAATAGTCTAATGAAACAAAACAAATATATTAAAGCTGCAAAATGTAACTTTTGGGGGCACGACCAAATTCATATAGAAATGTGTGTTATAGATGTGTCACTCATTGAAAGCAAGTCTAAGAAGTGGTAGATCTGTTTCTATGCTTTCAGTTGTTATGTTTTTGCATCTTTTACTTTCGGTTTTGTACAGATGGTACAGATGGTACAATGATTTAGATGGTACAATGATTCTCTACACTATACTTGCTCGTGTTTTCACATAAACTTAAATTAGGCGAACTATTACAATTTTTGCAGAGCGATTTCTGCATAGTGCATCTTTACATTTTTAGTACCCAATATGCCTAATTACGTTTTTGTTATGCATTTAAAGGACAGTTCCACCCCAAAATGTTAATTTAGTATTTATTTCATTTGTCCATTGTTGATATAGTCCCAACATGTTTTGCATGTCAGCAATCAAGTTTTCAAGACAAATAACTTTCAAAATACAGAAATACAGCCGGTAGGATGAATGTGGCATCATATGAAAAATGTGAAAACTTGATTACTGACATGCAAAACATTTTGGGACTATATCAACAATGGACAAATGAAATAAATACCAACAATGGACAAATGAAACAAATACCAAAATATATAATTTTTGGGTAGAGTTTTCCTTTAACGGTATGTGTTTAGACAGAAATGAATAACTTAATGTATAATCATCACTGTCATACGTAAACTTATATAATGATTAGTAGGTTGGTTACACCTTTGAAATTTGTCAACATAAACTGTCTGATTGATTAGCTTGCACCAAACCTTGACATTTTACAGAACTACCTCTTGTTTTTTCTGTAGATTAAATTAATTGTAATTTAATTGGAGGATAAACTGACCAGACCATGATGAGTGAAGATTTGGACAAATACTTGCAATGGGTCAATCACAAGTCCAATCGCTCACATGGCTCCAGTGCACACCTCTAATTGCTTGTCCTTGGTCACCCATCCTCGCTTCTGATACCCACGCAGAAACTTCTGGGTGTAGCTCAAGGAGGACTCGGACTGCAACCATGCATTTGTCATTCCGTACTGTCTGCTGCCTTACCATATGGGACCCCAATGTACTGT
This sequence comes from Salvelinus alpinus, assembly GCF_045679555.1. Taxonomy (NCBI): domain Eukaryota; kingdom Metazoa; phylum Chordata; class Actinopteri; order Salmoniformes; family Salmonidae; genus Salvelinus; species Salvelinus alpinus. Next base: position 10,767,823 of record NC_092120.1, on the reverse strand, counting down.
ATAAACCATTATTATCATACGTGAAGTCTCACTATTGTGTGGAAACTTGAATTACAGATCATGGTCCTACCATACCAAAATGTATTGAACCACACAAAATGCCCTTCTCTGTACAATGAGAAGAGGTTAGCCAGTTAGGCCTACTGACATTTTTAGGCTATTTATTTTGTCAGAGTTCAACCACAAATGCATTTTGGGACTGGATCAATAAAAATTCTGCTTCAAGTCAAGAAGTAATCAGCAACCTCCGCATTGCATTTCACTTGTGATTTATGTAGCCTAATCCTTACATTACCATTGGAGACCAATATGAGGAACAATATTATCAAACTGGTCTCAGAGCATTTCGTATGATTCTGTATGTAAATTTAGTACACTCAGTTTAGTATGATATGTTACGTTTCGTATGGTATGTATTAATTTGTGATTGTCCATCACCCATTTCGTAATTGTTACGAATTTGTATTATATGTTACGAATTTACTAAGCATACAATATGTTGAGAATTTGCTAAATACATGATGTGTTACGAATTCTAGCTAGGTGGCTAACGGTAGCTAGCTGGCTGACGTTGGCTAGGCTAGGGGTTAGGGGTTACGGTTAAGGTTAAGGAGTTAGGTTAAAGGGTTAAGAATATGGTTAGGGGAAGGGTTAGCTAAAAGGGTTAAGGTTAGGGTTAGCTAAAAGGCCTAAGGTTAACGTTAGGGGAAGGGTTACATAACATGCTAAGCAGTTGCAAAGTAGCTAAAAAGTAGTAAGTAGTTGGCTAAAAAGTTAGCTAATTAGCTAAAATGCTAAAGTTGTCCGTGATGAGATTCAAACTCACAACCTTTAAGTTGCTAGACGTTCACATTTTACGCCCACCCATCCACCCTTAACATCTGTTTATTTAACCATACCAAATTAAACATATCATACTAATTGAAGTGTCCCAGATGTACTTTTACTATGTTGCAAAATGTTTTGCAACTGAAACCGCTCCAAACTGAAAAGTTTTGCAACGAAAATCAGAATGTCTATTTGACAAACCTTTAACAAAACGTTTTGCAAAGGAATCCAACTACTGAATATACACCGGCCCAAGGCTCAGGTAGCTGACATCCTATAAGAACATTTTTATTTTTATTCACCAGACATGGAATTGAAATAGACAGCAATTATAGGCTGGCCTACTTGCTCAAACTTGGCTACACAATGTGATCATTTTGGTCTTCTCCAGCTGTCGGTATTGCAGTGGTGTGTATTCATGGATGCCAAGGGAAGCCAGGCTCCACCAAAAAATGTACCAAGAAAAAACTAACAAAATAACATACAAAATGATGTATCTTTCGTCTCTCTGCGTTTAATATATTTCCTTCAATTCGCAAGAGGCTGAATGCATCTCAAGGCAGAAAGCATCTGAGCAGAACGAAACAGCGCCCTTCTGTCTCAGTATGTGTAGTGTATCTATTTGATGCTGTCTGGTCAGAAAGAGTATAACATTGTTGTTAAAGTGTCAACGGAAGCTAGTTTGGATTTTTCTTCAGTCCAATCACATCACATGCCAAATGTTATTATTGTTGCATCTCATTGTGTTGTTTTCTCCGGTGGCTAGCTAGCTAGCTAAAATCACCCCTTTCCTAAACTAGCCATCAATGGAGATAGGGATTTGGACTTGTGGTTTTATTAATTCTCCGTACTGGCCATTGATTATAAAGGCGATTCTGATCCAACCATAAATTCCTACATTGTGCCCCTGGCCTGAGAGGACAGAAGTTCAACATGTAGCTAGATGTGGTATGTTCATGTTAACTAGCTGGCCTGGCGCATCGCCGCCCATGAAAGGAAGTTAGGCTAGTGAGCAAGTATTTTAGCCAGGTAGTCTAGGACAACAAAAACTAAAAGCATGTACTGTATGACAGAGTCAAAGACGGTTTATGTAACATGAAAGAGGAGGATGGCATTGGCGTTTCTCTACGAGTAAGGTGAGTCAACATGTTTTTTCTACTTGCATGCACGAACACACACACACACACACACACACACACACACACACACACACACACACACACACACACACACACACACACACACACACACACACACACACACACACACACACACACACACACAAACACACACAAATTAGGACCATGGACAGCCACATCATATTTAGCTTATGTTGATTGGACTAAATCGTTTTTGGTATCTTTTAGTTGTCACTGTATTAGACTAAGCATAGTTGATTAGATGATGTTGAAATGTTAAAGTTGAAATGGGGATGGAATAGTGGAGGCAGCTTGCGGTAACTCTCCGTGGTTCTAAATCAATAGTTGTTTAAGGGGTATTTAAGGGGGGAGGAGACGACAGGACTTAGAAAAACGATCCACAACGAGCAGGATCGTGGTGTTACCCTGTGAAGGTGGAAGATCGGTTATGAAATCCACCGACAGGTGCGACCACGGCCGTTGTGGAATGGGTAAGGGTTGCACCTTACCTCTGGGCAGGTGCCTAGGAGCCTTACACCTGGCGCAAACTGAGCAGGAGGAAACATAAACCCTCACATCCTTAGCCAAAGTGGGCCACCAGTACCTCCCACTAAGACAGCGCACCGTCCGACCGATCCCAGGATGACCAGAGCAGGGTGACGTGTGGGCCCAATAGATCAGCCGACTCCGGGTAAACGGTGCCCAGGTATAGGTCCCGCTGTAATAGGAACCCCTGGCACCGTGCCGCCGTCCCATCATACTCCCTGGGAAGGGCGAGACACATCCCACTGGGACCGGTTGCAGGAGGAGTGAGTAGTGGAGGTTCTGGTTGCGTTGTTGAAAGCGCTGGTGGACCTCCCTGTCTCTCTCAATGTTCCAGGGTCTGGATAACTTGATCCATGATGGCGCCGAGATGGTGGATTACTTTCGCTTGCTCCTGGATGCGCTCCTCGGACCCTATACCAGGGGCACCTGTTCCTGCTGACTGCTAAGTGGTCGGGAATTCTGTAAGGGGTGCGTAACTGGTGGCAGGGAAGTCAAACGCAGGAGAGCAGAACTTGGTGAATAGCCGGAGCTGTTTAATATATAAAACTAACGGCATACAAAACAACAAACATATGGGTACAAAACCCGTAGCGCACCAGTAACACATAGCACAAGAACTTACAATAAACAATTCCCGACAACATGTAATTAGGGAATTGAAACCAGGTGTGTATGAAAACCAGCCAAAACAAATGGAACATGAAAAATGGATCAGCGATGGCTAGAAGACCGGTGACGTCGACCGCCGAACACCGCCCGAACAAGTAGAGGAACCGACTTCGTCAGAACTCGTGACAGCGGTATGATGGCTGCGTGGTCCCATGGTGTTTATACTTGCGTACTATTGTTTGTACAGATGAACGTGGTACCTTCAGGCGTTTGGAAATTGCTCCCAAGGATGAACAAGACTTGTGGAGGTCTACAATTTTTTTTCAGAGGTCTTGGCTGATTCCTTTTAATTTTCCCATGATGTCAAGCAAAGAGGCACTGAGTTTGAAGGTAGGCCTTGAAATACATCCACAGGTACACCTCCAGTTGACTCAAATGATGTCAATTAGCCTATCAGAAGCTTCTAAAGCCATGACATCATTTTCTGGAATTTTCCTAGCTGTTTAAAGGCACAGTTAACTTAGTGTATGTAAACGTCTGACCCACTGGAATTGTGATACAGTGAATTATAAGTGAAATAATCTGTCTGTAAACAATTGTTGGAAATATTACTGTGTCATCCAAAAAGTAGATGTCCTAACCAAACTATAGTTTGTTAACAAGACATTTGTGGGAGTGGTTGAAAAATGAGTTTTAATGACTCCAACTTAAGTGTATGTAAACTTCCGACTTCAACTGTAGGTTGTAATATAGCTTTTTTTTCTGGATTTTCTTCCCCAGTGATTTTACCCACGCACCGCAACTGCAATATTGTCAGAATAACACAAAACTCAACACCAAACGAGTGCATGTGGGTGAGAGAGAGTCGAGCGTCGAGTGAGAAAAATCATTAGCCTATGCTACTCACCAACTAATATTCTGTCGAAGGAAAGAGAGTCGAAAAACTGTGGCCATTGAAGTGAACTGAAGGGGGGCTCGCCGCTCAAAGAAGACATCAAAACGCGCGCGATCAATGACATCAGACGGCGGCGAATCTTCAAAGATTATGCAACACAACAAGAAATCAATATGGCATCCAACGTCTTATTAAAAGGTTTAAAAAAATACACTTCCGGTCAAAAGTTTTAGAACACCTACTCAATCAAGGGTTTTTATTTATTTTTACTATTTTCTACATTGTAGAATAATAGTGAAGACATCAAAACTATTAAATAACACATATGGAATCGTGTAGAAACCAAAAAAGTGTTAAACAAATCAAAATATATTTTATATTTGAGATTCTTCAAATAGCCACCCTTTCCCTCGATGACAGCTTCGCACATTCTTGGCATTCTCTCAACCAGCTTCACCTGGAATGATTTTCCAACAGTCTTGAAGGAGTTCCCACATATGCTGAGCACTTGTTGGCTGCTTTTCCTTCACTCTGCAGTCCGACTCATCCCAAACCATCTCAATTTGGTTGAGGTCGGGTGATTGTGGAGGCCAGGTCATCTGATGCAGCACCCCATTACTCTCCTTCTTGGTACAATAGCCCTTACACAGCCTTTAGGTGTGTTGGGTCATTGTTCTGTTGAAAAATATATGATAGTCCCACTAAGCCCAAACCAGATGGGATGGCGTATCGCTGCAGAATGCTGTGGTGGCCATGCTGGTTAAGTGTGCCTTGAATTCTAAATACATCACAGACAGTGTCACCAGCAAAGCACCCCCACACCATAACACCTCCTCCCCCATGCTTTACGGTGGGAAATACACATGCAGAGATCATCCATTCACCCACACCGCGTCTTACAAAGACACGGCGGTTGGAACCAAAAATCTCCAATTTGGACTCCAGACCAAAGGACACATTTCCACCGGTCTAATGTCCATTGCTTGTGTTTCTTGGCCCAAGCATGTCTCTTCTTATTATTGGTATCCTTTTAGTAGTGGTTTCTTTGCAGCAATTTGACCATGAAGGTCTGATTCGCACAGTCTCCACTGAACAGTTCATGTTGAGATGTGTCTGTTACTTGAACTCTGTGAAGCATTTATTTGGGCTGCAATTTTTGAGGCTGGTAACTCTAATGAACTTATCCTCTGCAGCTGAGGTAACTCTGGGTCAGGCATTCCTGTGGCGGTCCTCATAAGAGCCAGTTTCATCATAGTGCTTGATTGTTTTTGCGACTGCACTTGAAGAAACTTGAAAAGTTCTTGAAATTTACTGTATTGACTGACCTTCATGTCTTAAAGTAATGATGAACTGTCGTTTCTCTTTGCTTATTTGAGCTGTTCTTGCCATAATATGGACTTGATCTTTTACCAAATAGGGCTATCTTCTATATACCCCCCTACCTTGTCACAACACAACTGATTGTCTCAAATGCATTAAGAAGGAAAGAAATTCCACAAATGAACTTTTAAGAAGGCACACCTGTTAATTGAAATGCATTCCTCATGAAGATGGTTGAGAGAATGCCAAGAGTGTGCAAAGCTGTCATCAAGGCAAAGGGTGGCTATTTGAAGAATCTCAAATTTAAAATATAATTTGATTTGTTTAACACTTTTTTAGTTAATACACAATTCCATGTGTGTTATGTCATAGTGTCACGCCCTGGCCTTAGTTATCTTTGTTTTCTTTATTATTTTTAGTTAGGTCAGGGTGTGACATAGGGGATGTATGTGTTTTGTATTGTCTAGGGGTTTTGTATGTTTATGGGGTTTTGTTCAGTCTAGGTGTATGTAGGTCTATGGTTGCCTAGATTGGTTCTCAATTAGAGACAGCTGTCTATCGTTGTCTCTGATTGGGAACCATATTTAGGCAGCCATATTCATTAGGTAGTTTGTGGGTGATTGTCTATGTGTAAGTTGCTAGTGTCTGCACTTATTGTTTGTATAGCTTCACGTTCGTCTGTTTATTGTTTTGATTAGTTTGTATAGTGTTCGTTTCGTTTCGTCTTCGTCTGATAATAAAGAAGATGTATTCATTTCACGCTGCGCCTTGGTCCTCTTCTCTTCCACATTACGACGATCGTGACAGAATCACCCACCAAAACCGGAACAAGCAGCGTGATACAAGGCATCAGCAGCGATCGCAGGACTATGGGAATTGGGAGGAAATATTAGACGGCGCAGTACCCTGGGCACAACCAGGGGAATATTGCCGCCCCAAGGCAGAGCTGGAGGCAGCGAAAGCAGAGAGGCGCCGGTATGAGGAGCTAGCACGGCAGAGCTGCTGGCAACCCCAAAAATTTCTTGGGGGGGGGCTCTCGGGGAGTGTAGCTGGGTCAAGTAGGAGACTTGAGCCAGCTCCCCGTGCTTACTGTGAGGAGCTGAAGATGGAACCAGAGCCAGTCGAGGTGGAATTGGAGGTGAGTAAGGGGAGTGAAGCTGAGACTGTGGATGAATTAATGGGGAAATTGGAGGAGAGAGAAATGAGGGATTTGCTGGTGTGGAGCATAAAGCACCGCATCCGCTTGAAGGAGCGTATGCGGGATTTGATGTCACCTGAGTCAGCTCTCCATACTCGTCCTGAAGTGCGTGCTAGCAGTCTGGTGAAGACTGTGCCAGCACCACGCACCAGGCCTCCTGTGCGCCTCCCTAGCCATGCACGTCCTGTGCCAGCTCAGCGCACCAGCTCTCCTGTGGCAGCCCCACGCACCAGCTCTCCTGTGGCAGCCCCTCGCACTCGGTGAGTGTTCCCAGCCCAGTACCACCAGTGCCAACACCATGCACCAAGCCTCCTGTATGGCTCCAGAGCCCTGTACGCACTGTTCCTTCTCCCCGCACTCGCCCTGAGGTGCGTGCCCTCAGCCCAGTACCACCAGTGCCGGTACCACGCACCAGGCCTATAGTGCACCTTGAGAGTCCAGTGTGCACTGTTCCTGCTCCCCGCACTCGCCTAGTGGTGCGTGTCTCCAGTCCGGTACCACCAGTTCCGGCACCACGCACCAGGCCTACTGTGGGCCTCAGCAGGTCAGAGTCGGCCGTCTGCCCAGCACCGCCTGCACTGCCCGTCTGCCCAGCGCCGCCTGAGCTGTCCGTCTGCCCAGCGCCGTCTGAGCTGTCCGTCTGCCCAGCGCCGTCTGAGCTGCCTGCCTGCCCAGCGCCATCTGAGCTGCCTGCCTGCCCAGCGCCATCTGAGCCGCCTGCCTGCCCAGCGCCATCTGAGCCGCCCGTCTGTCCCGAGCCGTCAGAGCCGCCCGTCTGTCCCGAGCCATTAGAGCCGCCCGTCAGTCAGGAGCCGCTAGAGCCGTCCGTCAGTCAGGAGCCGCTAGAGCCGTCCGTCAGTCAGGAGCCGCCAGAGCCGCCCGCCAGTCAGGAGCCGCCAGAGCCGCCCGCCAGTCAGGAGCCGCCAAAGCCGCCCGCCAGTCAGGAGCTGCCAGAGCCGCCCGCCAGTCAGGAGCCGCCAGAGCCGCCCGCCAGTCAGGAGCCGCCAGAGCCGCCCGCCAGTCAGGAGCCGCCAGAGCCGCCCGCCAGTCAGGAGCCGCCAGAGCCGCCCGCCAGTCAGGAGCCGCCCCTCAGTCCGGAGCCGCCCCTCAGTCCGGAGCCGCCCCTCAGTCCGGAGCCGCCCCTCAGTCCGGAGCCGCCCCTCAGTCCGGAGCTGCCCCTCAGTCCGGAGCTGCCCCTCAGTCCGGAGGCACCCCTTCGCCAGTCAGGAGCTGCCAGAGCCGCCTGCCAGTCAGGAGCCGCCAGAGCCGCCCGCCAGTCAGGAGCCGCCAGAGCCGCCCGCCAGTCAGGAGCCGCCAGAGCCGCCCCTCAGTCCGGAGCCGCCCCTCAGTCCGGAGCTGCCCCTCAGTCCGGAGCTGCCCCTCAGTCCGGAGGCACCCCTTCGTCCAGTGGCGCTCTCTGCGATGGTCTTCAGTCCGGGACCCGCTGCGAGGGTTCCCACTCCAGAGGCGCTACCAAAGCGGGTAATGACTATGGTGGAGTGGGGTCCACGTCCCGCACCCGAGCTGTCGCCGTAAGAAGGCCCACCCGGACCCTCCCTTTCTGTGTCAGGTTTTGCGTCCGGAGTCCGCACCTTTGGGGGGGGGGGGGGGGGGGGTACTGTCACGCCCTGGCCTTAGTTATCTTTGTTTTCTTTATTATTTTTAGTTAGGTCAGGGTGTGACATGTATGTGTTTTGTATTGTCTAGGGGTTTTGTATGTTTATGGGGTTTTGTTCAGTCTAGGTGTATGTAGGTCTATGGTTGCCTAGATTGGTTCTCAATTAGAGACAGCTGTCTATCGTTGTCTCTGATTGGGAACCATATTTAGGCAGCCATATTCATCGTGACACATAGTTTGATGTCTTCACTATTTTTCTACAATGTATAAAATAGTAAAAAATAAATAAAAACCCTTGAATGAGTAGGTGTTCTAAAACTTTTCACCGGTAGTGTGTATATCAAATGAAATAACAATTTTTTTAACCTTTCTCAACAAATAACTGTGTTCATTGACTAAATTGCATTTTTGGAGCAGAGAACACGCTGACAAATTGTGTTAGGCTAATTGGTCTACCTTACCTATTTTGGAGTTGTTTGCGCATGCTTGCTGAGATAACAAAACAACACAACAAAAGCCTTCTCACCAATATGTTTGTAATTTCAACTCCTAGTGACAGGCAGACAAGATTGATCCTCATTTGATGAAAAGCATCCAAAATGTAGACTACATTATAATGAGGCACCAAAATGTGTAGGCCTAGTTTTGGTTGGACCTCAATATTTGCTGTCTCTCATTCACTGGCAATAATGTGTCAAGGGTCCTTTTCAATGAAAGTGCAATCTGCAGAGATCAATCTTTTTTTCTGGGTGCTAGGCTACTGCCAGAGATTTTCCTTTTAGAGTTTTATTGACCAAACCTCCAAGCCTGTTGAGTGTAGCCTATGCAGTATAGCTACATGCAGTTTAAAGGGCAACTCAAGAACCAATTTCTCTGGTTGAAAACGGCCTATGTGGCATCGATATACTCTGAACAAAAATATATACAATATATACAACTCTGAACAAATATTAAAACGCAACATGTTAAGTGTTTCATGAGCTGGAATAAAAGATCACAAAAATGTTCCATACGCACAAATACTTTATTTCTCTCAAATGTTGTGCAAAAATTTGTTTACATCCCTGTTAGTGAGCATTCCTCCTTTGCCAAGATAATTCATCCACCTGACAGGCATGACAAATTAATAAGCTGATTAAACAGCATGATCATTACACAGGTGAAACCTTGTGCTGGGGACAATAAAATGCTACTCTAAAATGTGCAGTTTTGTTACACAACACAATGCCACAGATGTCTCAAGTTTTGAGGGAGCATGCAATTGACATGCTGACTGCAGGAATGTCCACCAGAGCTGTTGCCAGGGAATTGAATGTTAATTTCTCTAAGCTGCCGCCAAAGCCTCACAACTGCGGACCATGTGTATGGCTTCGTGAGGGCGAGCGTTTTTCTGATGTCAACGTTGTGAACAGAGTGCCCCATGGTGGCAGTGGAGTTATGGTATGGGCAGGCATAAGCTACAGACAACGAACACAATTGTATTTTATCAATGGCAATTTGAATGTGCAGAGATACTGTGATGTTATCCTGAGGCCCATTGGTGTGGCATTTATGCCTCATGTTTCAGCATGATAATGCACTGCCCCATGTCTCAAGGATCTGTACACAATTCCTGGAAGCTGAACATTTCCCAGTTCTTCCATGGCTTGCATACTCACCTCACCTCACATGTCACCCGTCGAGCACGCTTGGGATGCTCTGGATTGATGTTTACTACAGTGTTCCAGTTCCCGCCAATATCCAGCAACTTCACACAGCCATTGAAGAGGAGTGGGACAACATTCCACAGCCCACAATCAACAGCCTGATCAACTCTATGTGAAGCAGATGTCGCGCTGTATGAGGCAAATTGTGGCCACACCAGATACTGACTGGTTTTCTGATCCATGCCCCTACCTTTTTTTAAGGTATCTGTGACCAACAGATCTGTATTCCCAGTCATGTAAAATCCATAGATTAGATCCATAGATTCAATTGACTGATTTCCTTATATGAACTATAACTCAGTAAACATTTAGAAGTGTTTGTATGTTTATATTTTTGTTCAGTGTAAGTCAGAAACATCTATGCTGTGTTCATACGTTAGTGGGAAGGTGGTAATTACCAATTGTGAAGTCGTAAAAACCATTTGGATGTATTCACGTACTTTTAACTCGTTGATAATCAGATTTCTTCAGTGCTGTACTGTATGATATTCTCCCCGACATATGAGCAGTAACTCATTACAAGAGACATGTTGCGTACATGTGAGAGAATGGCAGGATTTTGCACTGAATACCCAGTTGTAGACATGTCTTACTTTTTTCATGTCATTGAAAAAATAACCAAGGGCAGATAAACTTTTGCACAACATATTAATTATCATTCAAGTGTAAACACACATTTTCTTCTTCAAACACACTTGTCTTTAAAGGAAAATGGAACCTGACCTCATGCAGGATTCACATTGAGACAGGGATTGAATAGGGAAAATAACACCTGAAATATACAGTGTATATATATAATATATATATTTTTTTATTTTATTTTTATTTTTATACAGTTAATGAGGAATAGGTTAAGCATGAAAACTCCAGTCATAAAACATCGGCCCCTACAGCAAGAAAAAAAGCCCCCAACCTCGGTCGTCTTTTGAAAAGCCGTAACACAAATTACAGCAATTTACCCCGAAAGGCAGCACGTGTGTGAAATGGGAATGGGTTTGTAGTTGATGGTGTCGAATGTCGTGTCGCAGGCACTCACGCCAGTCTTTCATCATATTTTGGCATGCCTCTCTGCAGAAAAAAAAGTGACAGGGAGTAAGAGAGTAAAAGAAGGCAATCTGGTGAACCTTGACCTTGCAACCGCCGTCTAAGGTCAAGAGAACTGACAAGTGTTTCTTTCTGTGCTCAGTTTGTCTGATCCTCTTCATTTTCATCCACTTTCTCCCCGACACTTTCCCGGCTCTTCATCTCCCTGTCACAGACACCTCCCTCTTCTCTCTCATCCCTATTATTCCTTCCTCTATTTATCCCTCTCACATTCTCTCTCTCCATCTCTGAATAGTGTGAACTGAGCTGACAGTCAAATGAATGTCAGGTGGGTCCCACCTCCTCCCCTTGAAAACACAGAGGGAGAATTATTCAGCAGTTGAAAGGCTGCCTGTGTGTCCCTGCGCTCCCTGTGTGTGTGTGTGTGTGTGTGTGTGTGTGTGTGTGTGTGTGTGTGTGTGTGTGGTGGGGGGGGGGGGGGGGGTCCCTGTTTTATGTATCAGATCTCTGGCTTTGTGTAATGCTGCATGACACTACTGGTATGTGTGTGGGACTGTGGGAGCGTGTATTTTCCCCTGTCGCAGTGCCCCTTGGGACCTGAGTGTGTATAACACATGCACAGTACTAACAACCACACCCTGCTTCCCCTGTGCCAACCATGGAACACTGTGACCATCCGTTCCATGTAGAAGTTAACCTTGGCCATAGATCTATCAGCTTACATTTCCCCCAATTTCTAACCTGAACTATTAGGAGATCTCAGAACTCCCACTGCCACAAAATCCAGTGGACAAAGACTGACAGTAGCACCCTCCTCATCATCCCATCTTCTTCTGAAAGAGAGAGGGTAAGATTAATTTAAGGGGAGGACGGAACGAGAGAGACCACTTCAATCTCTGAACTCAGCAGAGCAGTGATGACTGCCCATCAATCTCCCTTCATGACATCATTATTCATTGTCACACCAATCTGTCTGCGCCCCTCCTCTCAGTACCTCCACACCTCCCTCTGTACTGTGGCCTTACCCTCCTGTTCATCCTCAAAATGTACCAGTGACTATCGAGTGTGACAGGTACTCTATCACCCGTGTCATTGTACTCCACCCAATTCCACCCTGGAGCCCTGCATCAAGCTTATTTCTACTTGTTTGAGTTCATATTAAACAAGTTCATGCCATCATACGCTATGCTGGTCTCACTCACTGAGCCTATGGGTAGTCCTTGTTAGCTTAAATAAGTTCTCAAAGAGACCCTGATGCACAGTGAGTTGCCTCCTATTCTCTCCTCAGACAAGTTCCAGTTCCTCCCTCGACCAGCAGGGACTGCTGTCCCCACCTACGGGCGATGAAGCGGAGGCCAGGCCACTTGCTAACCAGTGAACGAGCTCCGGTCTCTCTGGCCTCCAGCCATGCTTGGAAATCACTCAATCAGGCCCTCTGGCAGCTCGGATCCCACCGCTGCCACCATGCAGTCCGTTATAACGCTAATGAGTAATCAGAGCTCCGTCTCCCCCCTAACCCCCCTCCTCCATCCCCCCTCCTTTGATTATCTTTCTGCCTGTGTCTCCCCCTCTTAAAGCGATGGCAGTCTCCCACCTCCCAACCCCCACCCCCCAGAAGTCTCTCTGATTGCAATCAATGAAAGTACCTTCTCATTCGGTCCGCTTCATTTATCCATCCCCTTGAGAACGGTTATTGCCTAACGCTTAGTGACAGTGTATAGTTTGTGGAGAGCGATCGTTTATTTTACCTGTAAGGAACACAGTGTAGTGCAGGCACGACCACCGGTACATGTTGTTGTTATAGAAGAGAAGCCAGTCTAATCAATGGATCTGTACCAGACAATGAATTAATGCTTTGTCTTATGTGTAGCATTATTCTTCTCCTCATGTTGCAGGTAATGTGTGCTGAGTGGTGCCACAATGGCTTCTGTGTTTGTCCTTGGAGGTGGGTGCTATGGTGAGATGTCTCTACATAATACCCCATGATCTTATATCCAAGGTAAATGCCTTATAAATATAATACCGGTTTCTGCATAAGCATTCATTGACATATGTAATATGACATTTGGCCATGTACAACACATGACACAATTAATTTAATTGACTGATTGCAATGAATTGGTCACTCATACTAATGAATCCACTGGCCTAGTGTTATGACTTTTCATATGTTTATTTGAATGGGGCAATGCCTACCGGTATTTCAATAAATGTGGCATATTCAGGTAAAAGGTTAATTAACATTTGTAGTCCCTAGGATATTGTGGATGACACTGCAGTTGAACCTACAGTATTTGCCAGTCAGTACACCTCATGTAACCCAGATAAAATGCCACAAACTGCGAAACAGACAACAAAATCGCAATGTGCCATATCAGCCCAAACTCCTGCCATCTCCACCGGGCCTCTCCGGATGTCCTAGTTCTGTTGATGTCAGTCCCAAACACACAAAAACACTTTTGACAACTACAACGGCAGCAACGAAAGGTAGAAAAATAAGTCTAAGAATATGCTTATCGTCTTAGAAGGATGATCTTATTATAGAATCTCATGACAGTTGGTTTTCCAAAGCATGGCCCAGAGCGTTGGAATTCTGCATGGTTCAGTCGTTTATCCAGCGCCAAGCGCCTCTCCTCCTGTCCCATCATTTCTGAATAACCTGTCTCTTCCATGCCACATCTTCTGCATGGCCTCGATTCGCTTGGCGTTTGCTCGCATTTTTACCTCGACACACACAAACTCGTTTTTTTGCCAGGCTTGCTCTACCTTCTCACACTCAAGGAGAAAAGGCACCATGGTGTCTTTTGTTTGTTGTCCATTGTTCAGAGTACGAGCACTGACAGAAAGGGGAAAACCTGATTATACTATAGCTCAATCATAGACCCTTGCACACCCTGTATATTTAGACTTTGGGTCGAGTGTCTTTGGATTACCTCTGAGTCAGTCTTCACACTGCCAGCACACGTTTTGTCTATGGAATTGAACAAAATAAGAATCATGTCCTATTGTATTTCAAAATGTCTTCTCTTGAATGGGACACAAATGGCTTCGCTTGAGTGTGACACAAATATAGCTCTCAGCGGGTGTTATTGCACACGCCTGCGTGCATTAGGAGGATAGTGAAGAGTTGAAGGGAGGTTTTCGAGACAGGGTCTGTATTTGGGATTAGAACACTTTGGTGCAGAGTGGAGGGGGTTTTAAGCTTGCCTTATGGACATGCTCTGCTGCTGAGGGTGAAGGAAAGGTACACAACATCTGTGTGTTTGTGTTCTCGTGAAGGTGTTGCTGGGTCTGGTCAGACCAGAGGGAAGAGTGCCCCCTGCTGGCCCCTCCAACAACACCCTCCTGAAGGAGTTGGTTTCTCATTCAAGGTATCAACCAGACCAGATGTTCCAGAAGAAAGCAAGGCTACAGTAGATGCCGTCTCCCTATAGCTTGTTTGTGAACTGCTATACAATTAATCTTGACAATGTTTTGTACATAAACCTGTGAGGTGCCAGTCTGCACTTGGCATATGGCACCTGTCCATCAAAGTGAGTAGTTTAGGCCTACATACACCTACATGTAGTATATAGACCTGTATGTATGCCACTACCACAAGCATAAACATATTTTGCTGTTAGAGAATGTTGTGTACAGGCACAGTGGTAATAAGTCCAGAAAAGAAGGGTGAGAGAGAGAAAGAGAGAAAGAGAAAAAGAAAGAGAAAGAGAGAGAGAAAGAAAGAGAGAGAGAGAAAGAAAGAGAGAGAGAGAAAATTATGATTCATAAAGCATTTAAGATTAAGTGGTATTAAGATTGGCTCGCCATGTTATTTGTCAGTCACAGCCAAGATGAGTGGAGCGAGGGAAGGAATTCCAACTAAATCACATATAGCCCATGGCCAGCGCACCCGCTAAATCCTTCCCCCAGTAAACCAGAGAGGAAATAAACAATAACAAGCTCCACTTTTTAAAGGATTCTCTCTTCCATTTCTCTCGCTCACTCTCCCTGTATCCTTACAAATGAACTTTTCCCGCTCCCTGTTGCTAGGTGAACAGCGCGGGCGCCAATGATTGACAGGTCTTTGAAAACACCATTATGAGAGGTAAAGTGGAATATCTTCAAAGATGGGGGGGAGTTTGGGGGGGGGGTGCATTGCAGCATTGGAGATGAGGACAGCAGGCATCAGTCAGTAAGGCAGGCAGGGGTTTCAGCCATGGAGGTTAATTATTACCATGGCTTGTCAACTTCGACATTAGAGAAATCCTCAGGAGAATGTGAGGCTAATCACACCACATGTGCCTGTCATTGGGAAGTTACCTGCTGTCATGAAATCTGAACACACACACTCTTACTTAAAGGTGCACACACTCACATGCACACACACACACACACACACACGCACACGCACGCGCACACAGTCAGTCAGGCAAGGTTTGGCTGAAACATGTGGCCCTCACTCGCTACCCTGCTTGAATTTGATCGCTCTCAAATTCAAGAGTGACATTTTCGACAGACGAATGGAAGATGCATGTTCCTCTCCTGCACTCTCTCAACGGCCCTGATGTGAAACATCTGCTCCAGTCCAGCCACGAAGGGCAAGTAGCCTTGCCTCGCTTGAGTATGCATTAGCTTAGAAGTCCCACACTGTTTCCGGCCAAATGCACTCGCCTAATTAGCTAGCTAGATATCGCTCCATGTCATGCTCTTAGCCCTCACCTCCTGGGGCTAGCCTTACCCTGTGGCCTATACAGCTGGAATAACTAGCCCTCTCATTATAGGTAGAGAAGGGGCCACCTCTGGAAACCAAATGTTTACCAGCTAAATCACTCCAGACGGGCATTCGTTATGGCGTTGTCATGGCGATGTTGACGAATGTAATTTATCAACTGCTGTCAGTCTCAGCACCAAGTCAAGGTAGAAAAGTAAGTAGGGCATCGTTATTTTAATTCTCTTCCTTTACTGGCTCTTATTGAAAGCTGTAGGGTTGAAATGGTGAGTCTTGAATGAAAGATTTGTTCCAGTCGATGAAAGTACTTACATTTCCGGTAATCTTCTATAAAATAGTATTCACAGATGTTATAAACATACAGAGGTTGCTAAGGGATTACATTTCATCTGTTTATGGATTGAAGTTACTGACTGGTAATTTTGGTATATACATATGAATTGCTCTGAATTTCCCTACTTCCCCATCCTGCCCCGTCACAATCATTGATTTTAAAGTCAGTCATCTCAGTCTAAGTAAACGAACAGTAACCATGGACTGCAGTCTCTTTTCACCTATAGACTCCTTTAGGGGTTACAATCTGTGACTGAGTTGAGTCCATTTTTTTCCCTTAACCTTAAATTAGCTACAGGTCTGGCCAAATATGTGACCAGCATCAGAGACTAAGTAGGCCTGTTACGGCCTTGGAGCCTGAGGGGAAATGGCATTAGGAGCCCCCAAAGGATGCTGGGTGATCACAGTGAAATTTTGCTTACTTTTGGAGCAGTTTCAGTGTGTGCGTGTGTGTGTTTGTGAGTGGGCAGAGGGGGTTAATACAACGCTGAGCATAATCCCTTTATAACACCAAATTGAAGTTCATGTTTGAATAGTGTTCACAAAATGCATGGAACACATATAGAAACATTCCCAGCAAGCATAACTGTGTGATGACCATTGTTATGGGGAGGCGTACGAGACAGCTGTATCTTTTAAAAAGCTAATAACAAACTCTGACACTCAGAGACCCGGAGAGTGAAACAAAGAAAAGCTTCTATTGGAGTTATTTATTATGAAAAAAAATCCCTGTACAACTCGTCTTTTCATGTCCAATCACTCAACCCTTAAATAAGAATGTTTTATATTCTCTCTAATGTGACAGCGTATCATTTCGTAACAAAGGAAAGAACCTAGCATGGCAGCACTATTGAATGCCACACCATAGCATTTTAATGAATAGCAAGATGGGTTTAATCATTTGGTGTAGTCCCACAAGAGTATCCATGTCATCAAAAGTCTTTAAGTTACCACATTTCAAAAATAGATATTCAAGACTAGTTTTTAGGAAAGCCACAATTGCACTAAAGCATTCAGTCATTTGTGGCTTGACAGCCTCTGTAACACAACCTCAATCTCAAAATGAGCCGCATCAGGAATGTAGACTTCAGACTGTCTCTCTTTATTTTTCTTTCTTTCAGATTCCTGCCACATTCTGAGTGGGAGGTGAACCAGCACAAACAGTGTCCTGTGTGTTGCTAAGTACTTCCTGGTTAAATCTGGCACACTGGCCAATCCCCTGACAGAGACAGCCCTTTAGGGGGGATAAAGAGGCCACCACTCACTCAATTGGCTCATAGATAACTCAAATGGGCAGTTATACTGTATCTCTATCTGAATGTGACACTCAGCATGACAAAGGGAAAGCAGGGGAGTCTCTTTCTGTCTCTTGCGCGCACGGCCAACAGGGAACAGATTGACAGGAGAGACCGCTGTTAACCTTAGGAGTCAGGGCAAATAGCATGTGTGCCGTTTCTAGGGGTTGGAAGGGGTCCATGACTCGCCCACAATGGCCATTGTATGATCTTAGCGGTAACTCAATGACCAACACATGTGTGTCATGCGGCTGACAGTCCACCCAATGACTCGTAAACTGTGTGCCGTGATTGGGGAGGCCCACCCTCTCCCCCTGTCAAACCAATGAAACTCAACACTCCATCCCTGTCATCCACGCTCACCTTCTCATTCGCACATTCTCTCTCTGACCTCCCGGATTCAGCTCCCCACACAAGCCACTCATCTTTGAGTTGAGCTGAGTAGTGTCAGCCATAGAATTACATACAGGTGGGGATAATACTGGTGGTTATATCATGCTGATTGATCTGGATGAATGGAAATTATTGTATCTGGTGACTACATATACCGACATGAACACACGCGCACACACACACACACACACACACACACACACACACACACACACACACACACACACACACACACACACACACACACACACACACACACACACACACACACACACACACACACACACACACACACACACACACACACACACACACACACACACACACACACACACACACACACACACACACACAGTGGAAATATTCCATCTGTATGCCTGTTGAAGACGACAATGGAAGGTCGTTAAACAGTTAATCATCCCTCATTTTTCTAGCCTGTATGATGGTAATTCAGAAATAGAGAGGTGCAGAATCTGCCAGTTTTCTAGGCTCCATTTCGTGTGCCTTTTGAGACATAGTGTTCCACCAGCATATAGCCTGTTTGCGCTAATAATGCAAGCAATCCATCAGGGTTATGGATTTTCTCTGGTTAGCACAATTGACCATTGTGACTGAGATGTCTTTGCCTCATCATTTAGATTCACTGTTTGTAATTATAGTAGCTATGAATAGTGTTATGATTGGTGAGTTAAGTATGAAGCTTTACTTGTATGTAGCTAGCGTTAGCTATGGATAGTTAGTCATGGCTGGCAAGAGTGTTTGCTTTGGAGGATAAGCCTAGTTGTAGTAACTGGCTAGCATTAGCTGTTTGGGGTCAGTGATACACAGAGGCCACCAGGCTAGCCATGACATGATGGGAGAGACAGGCAGAACACCAGCTTTGGGCCTGGTTATTTGAGCTCCATTAGGCTTAATAGCAAATTATATCCTAATACCTGTTGTCATAGCGGATTCACTGGAGTGAGAACGCTTATCTGAGCCACAGGGGCTAAAAACCACCCACGCTGAACAACAGTGGAGCCTACAGATGTAGGATCTTAATTTGATCACTCTTATGTTGCTGAGAATTTTCCTTCACAGCAAGTAATGCAAACTTGTAGTGTATTCAATGTTTAAAAGGCTTCTAAAGTTTGTAATTTCCATTTTAAAATGTCAGACTTGATTTGCCCTAATGAAAATTAATTATAATCCACATAATTATATTGACGCAGGATTATTTTCCTGTTGTAGCAAATTGGCTCAAATGAAGATCCTACATCAGTACACAGACACATACACATTACACATTTCACCATCTCGGTCATGTATGTTGTTGGGCTGCAACCACACACACAGCACACATGACCTTCTGTCCATCAGACACAAAACCATACCCTTTTCCTCACAGGCAAAATGGTCTCTCGCCTTCATTCTTTCTAGGTGCACTACTCTAAAAACATTCACACACACGCACAATAAGCCGTATTAGTAAGCTTACAACCATATTTTGCACAAAAATATGTTTGTTTGTGAATAGTTTTAAAGTAGCTCACTGCTCCTTTAAGTTTGTGCTTAAAATCTCCAGGTGTGAAGAACAAATTGTTGAAGCTTAATTAAGGGGGCAATCGGGGATTGTACTTTAATTATATACTGAACAAAAATATAAACACAACATGCAACAATTTCAAAGATTTTACTGAGTTCATAGAAGGAAATAAATGCATTAGGCCCTAATCTATAGATTTCACATGACTGGGCAGGGGCGCAGACCCACACACTTAGGAGCCAGGCCCACCCACTGGGGAGCCAGGCCCAGCCAATCAGAATGAGTTTTTCCCCACAAAAGGGCTTTTTTACAGACAGAAATGCTCACTAAGAGGAATGCACAAAATTTGAGATAAATACTTTTTTTGTTTCAGCTCATGAAACATGGACCAACACTTTACATGTTGCATTTATATTTCTGTTGAGTACATTTACCCATTGATTCTTGAATAATATAATGTATAAATGCCTCACAAGCTTAGTTTGTCTTACCCCATCAGAACCACAAATATAAGCTTATTTTACTCCATTGTTTGTAAACAATGTATTTGTAAACAAACACAGTATATCCTCAACATATGGTTATATTAATTTGAGATTAGTTGCATTATCAAGCCCCGTCCCACAGCTGTTTACCAAAGCAGTGGCAGGGTGATAATTTTGCCATTGTTTTAATTGCAGATTGCCTCTCTACCAAACAAAGACTTTCATCCTAAACTGTTTTAGAAACGGAGTAACCCTCCCAACATCCACTCTATTTACAATGTGCATCCATTCTGGAGAATGACAAGTTGGAGCAGCGTTCCTAAGCAACTGGACACAATAAGTACCTACCTCCTGATTCCAAAGGTGCCACAGGCAGCAGGCAGGCAGTCCTTATCTTAAACCCGCACCACACATCAAACCGATACCCAATCTCTGGGCATTTCAGCTACGTGCCATGCTAAAGACGAATGGGAACATTCAAAATATAGTATACCATAAAAATGAGAAATACTAGCTCCAAACGAATGATAATCCTGATAAGAAAAACTAACATGCGATTCAAG
Organism: Salvelinus alpinus; assembly: GCF_045679555.1. Taxonomy (NCBI): domain Eukaryota; kingdom Metazoa; phylum Chordata; class Actinopteri; order Salmoniformes; family Salmonidae; genus Salvelinus; species Salvelinus alpinus. The sequence goes on along the minus strand of NC_092120.1, from coordinate 10,747,615 downwards.
TTGGGAGTAGGCTGGTATTTTATGTAGTTGTTGTTGGGTTGTCATGGAAGTTGAGGTGAGGAAAGAGAGAGGAGGGAAACAAACGCATCTGTCGCTAGAGGTGGAGGGAGTTGGGGCTGTATACTGGGTGGACACACACACACTCAGCTAGTCCTTTTTATCCAGAGTAAGTCTTTTATCTCGTAGCTGGGGGAAGAAAGGACAAGCCTGGGCATGCCTCTATTTGACACACTGACTCAAGGTCCCCTAACATATTGACATGTCTGTCCCCTCTCATCTAAAAAAAAACAACCACCAATCTCCTGCAGAGTTTCTGGATGGATGGCAATGACTACTGCATCCTCACTCCTGAGCTCTAACATCCTCACTGCAGAGGCCCTGAGATTAAACAGATAAGTCACACACACATGCCCGCACACACACACACACACACACACACACACACACACACACACACACACACACACACACACACACACACACACACACACACACACACACACACACACACTACAACACCGGCTCACAGACCCCTGTAGCATTGAAAAGAGATGACAGAAAGCATTGAACATTATCCCTCAAGTATAACACAAAACCTCTGTCATATTCCTAAGAGAGAAAGTGATAGAGAAAGAGACAGAAACATGGGGCATCTACTGGGATTGGTTGACGTAGACTCCTACTACTGAAGCTACTCCTATTGATTCCTTAGTGAGAATAACAAGTGGAAGAAGGAAAGAGAAGAAGAGAAGAAGAGTAAGAGAGATAGAGATGGAATCCTTTTAATGGAGGAACAACGAGTCATAAACCTCTTCTGTCAGTCCTCAGAGAAGGGGAGATTGAAACAGTTAGATGGGAGAGAGAGTGATTCTGACAGCATCCCAGGGACAGTGTTCGCCACCAAGATAATCATCCTTTTCTTTTCCATTTAGAACTCGGAGAGCTGTCTCTCCTTAAGTGCTGGTACCTCCTCTGTCGAACGCACACCCTCTCAAATCACCCTGACAGCTACTCCTGCCTGACAGTAGAACTCCTCAGTGGGGTGAGAGTTCACTCCACCTAGGTAGGGAGTTCACCCCAAATGGGTTTCTCCCTTCTCCATTCTTCCATAATGATGTGCTATGTCAGTACAGTGAGTGTCAGAGGAAAATACATGAAATGTGGGGATAGAGCATGGTATTGGGCTTGGTTTCATACTGAAGACGTGCACCCTTTCTCCCTGCCCTCAGTGACTTGTTCTGAGAAATGTGAAAGCAATGGAGAGGGAGTGATAGGGAGGAAATTCCACAGTTTTGGGGGTGTAAATGTAACACGTATTAAATGGCATTTGGAATGTAACAAACGTTACTGTAAATTACATCACCGTATTTCTGGTCCATTCATACCTGGGCCCGGTTTCCCGAAAGCGTCGTAAGGCTAAGTTCATCATTAGAAACTTTGTAGGAGCATGGTTAAATCCGAGCTGTTTCCCAAAACCATCATTACTACAGTTGCAGTTTAAAACGCTCATTATTTACTGACTGCCTCAGACCACAGTCGGTAGAACAGCTAAGTGCGTCGTTAGATAATTTATTTTGCCCTTCCACGTCACTTTATACACAGAAGATCTCTGTTCAACATGGAATCAAGATGTTTATCTGTCTCAATGTGACCGCTGATAAGCCCACCTTCACAAGGAAGTTGACTCGAAATACAAAGTTGCCAATGTCTTTGGAATTGTAACAAACACGCAATGGATTTAAAGATACTTCAAATGAAAACATACATAAGCTACATAGACCTATACAGTGCATTCGGAAAGTTTTCCACATTTTGTTACGTGACAGTCTTATTCTAAGCAAAAACGGAAATATCACATTTTCATAAGTATTCAGACCCTTTACTCAGTACTTTGTTGAAGCACCTTTGTCAGTGATTACAGCCTCAAGTCTTCTTGGGTATGACGCTACAAGCTTGGCACACCTGTATTTGGGAAATTTCTCCCATTCTTCTCTGCAGATCCTCTCAAGCTCAGGTTGGATGGGGAGCGTCGCTCCACAGCTATTTTCCTGTCTCTCCAGAGATGTTCGATCCGGTTCAAGTCCGGGCTCTGGCTGTGCTACTCAAGGACATTCAGAGACTTGTCCCGAAGTCACTCCTGCGTTGTCTTGGCTATGTGCTATGGGTCGTTGTCCAGTTGGAAGGTGAACCTTCCCACAGGCTGATGTCCTGGGTGCCCTGGAGCAGGTTTTCATCAAGGATCTCTCTGTACTTTGCTCCGTTCATCTTTGCCTCAATCCTGACTAGTCTCCCAGTCCCTGCCGCTGAAAAACATCCCCACAGCATGATGCTGCCACCACCATGCTTCACCGTAGGTATGGTGGCAGGTTTCCTCCAGACGTGACGCTTGGCATTCAGGCCAAAGTGTTTAATCTTGGTTTCATCAGACCAGAGAATCTTGTTTCTCATGGTCTGAGAGTCTTTAGGTGCCTTATGGCAAACTCCAAGCGGGCTGTCATGTGCCTTTTACTGAGGAGTGGCTTCCGTTTGGCCACTCTACCATAAAGGCCTGATTGGTGGAGTACTGCAGAGATCGTTGTGCTTCTGGAAGGTTCTCCCATCTCCACAGAGGAACTCTGGAGCTCAGTCAGATTGACCATCGGGTTCTTGGTCACCTCCCTGACCAAGGCCCTTCTCCCCCGATTCTTCAGTTTGGCCGGATGGCCACCTCTAGGAAGAGTCTTGGTGGTTCCAAATTTCTTCCATTTAAGAATGATGGAGGCCACTGTATTCTTGCGGACCTTCAATGCTGCAGAAATGTTTGGCATCCTTCCCCAGATCTGTGCCTCGACACAATCCTGTCTCGGAGCTCTATAGACAATTTTTTCAACCTCAAGGCTTGGTTTTTGCTCTGACATGCACGGTCAGAGGTCCGTGGGACCTTATATAGACAGGTGTGTGTCTTTCCAAATCATGTCCAATCAATTGTATTTAGCACAGGTGGACTCCAGTTAAGTTGTCGAAACATCTCAAGGATGATCAATGGAAACAGGATGCACCTGAGCTCAATTTCGAGTCTCATAGCAAAGGGTCTGAATACTTATTTAAATAAGGTATTTCTGGTTTTATATTTAGTAAATTAGCAAACATTTTGTGTGTAGATTGACGAAAATGTCTTATTTAATACATTTTAGAATAAGGCTTTAACGTAACAAAATGAGGAAAAAGTCAAGGGGTCTGAATACTTTCCGAAGACACTGTATATTTAAATCATATCAAAAAATAAGTGTAATGTTCAGTCAATTTAGTTATATTTTGCTAATTGTAGGCTAGGTGTCACGTTCCTGACCTTATTTCCCTTGTTTTGTCTTTATTTAGTATGGTCAGGGCGTGAGTTGGGGTGGGCAGTCTATGTTATTTGTTTCTATGTTTAGGTTTGTTCGTTTGGCCTAATATGGTTCTCAATCAGAGGCAGGTGTTTGTCATTGTCTCTGATTGGGAACCATATTAAGGTAGGCTGTTTTCAATGTTTGTTTGTGGGTGATTGTTGCCGTGTCTGTGTTTGTTCGCCACACGGTACTGTTTTCGTTCGTTTGTTCACGTTCGTTTATTGTTTTGTATTTTGTCAAGTGTTTTTCGTCTTCGTTGCTATAATTAAAATATGTATTCAAACCACGCTGCGCTTTGGTCCGATCCTTGATCCGAGCGTTACACTAGGCGACTGTACAATTTTTCATAATGTGTAACAACCTGCGCAATGATGTGCTAAATCTGTGATTTTAGTGCGTTATTATGGGGTAAGCAATAGAATAAGCCACCTCAATATTTGTAGAAATAGGTAGTAATATCTCTCTAGGAGCTGAGCCGTCATCAGTATTGTGAAAAAATTATAATGCTAAGATAAGATTTGAATGGAGAAAGCTGATCCGAAAGCAGCGCTGCCTTTCTTTCAATATACAATCAGTATCAACACCTGCTCCAACCACTTACTTAGTGCACGTTCTCTCTGTGTGGAGTTCTGGGAAACAAAGCATTGTTAAAACACTGGTAAGCCTAAATTCCATCGCTATTGCGAAACCCGAACAGATTTGTTATGGATGAATCCTCGGGGCAGATGGAAAACTCATTTTAGGCCTACATCTAAATGTGTGACTACTCAAAACGACATGCAGTCCATGGTAGTGGAATGTCTGCACAAGGGTTAACCATAACACACACAGAAAGCATGCAATAACAGTTATATCACAATATTGGAATTTGTCTTCCCTGTGACTTATGACTTGAACGTTTTTATATGTCATATTGTCTTAACATACTGCAAAGCAAATTATAGATTGAAAATGACTCCGGAATTTCTAGCTGTCTTCCCACTCTGTCTGGCCTTAGCATACCCTAGCATACCTCTGCACTCCCAAAGGGGATTCACATAGAATAACCTCTCATAGAGAATCTAAACAGCAGGGCCCCTGCAATGACAACCAGCTCATTGTTTTGATGACAGCCTTATTCCCGTACAGAAAGGAACACAAAATGAATTGGCAAGTAAGTGCAGTTCATTTCCATAAAAAAACACACAAAAAATGTATAAAACAAACACACCAATTAATAGGCCTGTGCTCTGATAAGCATGAGTGCTGTTTTTTAATGGACCTTTGATAGACTGGGAGGCAGAGATATCCAACTCGCCCAGTTAAAAGGGAAAGGGAGTCAGAATTTTTGTGCTGAATGCTGCTAGCTAGAATGGATTTCCCAAGAGCATTAGTGGATGTACAGTTGAAGTCGGAAGTTTACATACACTTAAGTTGGAGTTATTAAAACTCATTTTTCAACCACTCCACAAATTTCTTGTTAACAAACTATAGTTTAGGCAAGTCGGTTAGGACATCTACTTTGTGCATGACACAAGTCATTTTTCCAACAATTGTTTACAGACAGATTATTTCACTTATAATTCACTGTATCACAATTCCAGTGGGTCAGAAGTTTACATACACTAAGTTGACTGTGCCTTTAAACAGCTTGGAAAATTCCAGAAAATTATGTCATGGCTTTAGAAGCTTCTGATAGGCTAATTGACATCATTTGAGTCAATTGGAGGTGTACCTGTGGATGTATTTCAAGTCCTACCTTCAAACTCAGTGCCTCTTTGCTTGACATTGTGGGAAAATCAAAATAAATCAGCCAAGACCTCAGATTTTTTTTTTTTTACCTCCACATGTCTGGTTCATCCTTGGGAGCAATTTCCAAATGCCTGAAGGTACCACGTTCATCTGTACAAACAATAGTACGCAAGTATAAACACCATGGGACCATGCAGCCGCCTTACCGCTCAGGAAGGAGACGCGTTCTCTCTTCTAGAGATGAACGTACTTTGGTGCGAAAAGTGCAAATCAATCCCAGAACAACAGCAAAGGACCTTGTGAAGATGCTGGAAGAAACAGGTACAAAAGTATCTATATCCACAGTAAAACGAGTCCTATATCGACATAACCTGAAAGGCCACTCAGCAAGGAACAAGCCACTGCTCCAAAACTGCCATAAAACAGCCAGACTACGGTTTGCAACTGCACATGGGGACAAAGATCGTACTTTTTGGAAAAAATGTCCTCTGGTCTGATGAAACAAAAATATAACTGTTTGGCCATAATGACCATCGTCATGTTCGGAGGAAAAAGGGGGAGGCTTGCAAGCTGATGAACACCATCCCAACCGTGAAGCACGGGGGTGGCAGCATCATGTTGTGGGGGTGCTTTGCTGCAGGAGGGCTGGTGCACTTCACAAAATAGATGGCATCATGAGGTAGGAAAATTATGTGGATATATTGAAGCAACATCTCAAGACATCAGTCAGGAAGTTAAAGCTTGGTCGCAAATGGGTCTTCCAAATGGACAATGACCCCAAGCATACTTCCAAAATTGTGGCAAAATGGCTTCAGGACAACAAAGTCAAGGTATTGGAGTGGCCATCACAAAGCCCTGACCTGAATCCCATAGAAAATATGTGGGCAGAACTGAAAAAGCATGTGCGAGAAAGGAGGCCTACAAACCTGATTCAGTTACACCAGCTCTGTCAGGAGGAATGGGCCAAAATTCACCCAGCTTTATGTGGGGAGCTTGTGGAAGGCTACCTGAAATGTTTGACCCAAGTTAAACAATTTAAAGGCAATGCTACCAAATACTAATTGAGTGTATGTAAACTTCTGACCCACTGGGAATGTGATGAAAGAAATAAAAGCTGAAATAAATCATTCTCTCTACTATTATTCTGACATTTCACATTCTTAAAATAAAGTGGTGATCCTAACTGACCTAAGACAGGGACTTTTTACTAGGATTAAATGTCAGAAATTGTGAAAAACTGAGTTTAAATGTATTTGGCTTAGGTGTATGGGAACATCCGACTTCAACTGTACCTGTATTTATTCTACAAAAATGTCTCCTCTATATAAACCTGTTTGGTGAGCACATTATAAGAAGTAGGCATAGCCATATAAACTCAGCAAAAAAAGAAACGTCCCTTTTTCAGGACCCTGTCTTTCAAAGATAATTCATAAAAATCCACAGATCTTCATTGTAAAGGGTTTAAACACTGTTTCCCATGCTTGTTCAATGAATCATAAACAATTAATGAACATGCACCTGTGGAACGGTCGTTAAGACATTAACAGTTTACAGTCGGTAGGCAATTAAGGTCACAGTTATGAAACTTAGGACACTAAAGAGGCCTTTCTACTGACTTTGAAAAACAAGTCAGGGAATCTTTACTAGGATTAAATGTCAGGAATTGTGAAAAACTGAGTTGAAATGTATTTTGCTAAGGTGTATGTAAACTTCCGACTTCAACTGTATGCTCTCGGTCTCTCTCTCTCGCTCTTACTCCCTCTCGCTCTAATTTTTTCTCTTCCTGCATTCCTTTCTATCCTCTTTCTTTGCATCTTAAACGGCCTTACCCTTTAACTTTCTCTTGCTCTCAAACTCTCTCGCAGTTCATAGCTGTTCTGTAGGTAACTACTGTATGGTGAGAGTATATGAATCCAGACGGAGAAAGACTTGATGATGTTAAAGGCTGGAACCTTTACAAAATGCTGTAAAGCCCTAAAGAAAGAAAGGGAATGAGAAACAAAGAGTGAAAGACAGATGCAAAGCTTCCCATCATCTGTTCAAGGTTATGGGAGAAACTTGTCTGCTGGCCGTGAGATCTGATCGTTCTTTCATATAGCACTCAGAGGGGAAGAGAAAAGGAGGAGGGTAGGAGATGAAGAGAGAGAAGAAAGGAGGACGGATCAGGCAAGCTAAAGTGAAAATCACCAAATAGCCGCCTCACGAATCTATCAGTGCAGGATCTAGATCCTATATCTTTTTATTCTATTTTCTTTATTTCCATTTTCTTATCTAGTGGGCATGGGGCATGGAGTGAGGAAGGAGGGGGTTGGGGTCTTTTTATGTCAAGGAATTTATTTTATCTTAGCTGCATCATTTTGATTGAAAAAATACTGTATATCCGTTCACACTTCAGATTGGAAAGATGTTCTAAGATTAGAGCTAGAAGGCTGAAGGGCCATCTCACTGCATATCACTGTTTTTCATTCTGTCCTTCTATTCAGGGACTGATTCAAACCTGACTCACTAGGGGAATAGGCCAATCAATGACAATCATTTAGGAATTTACTAACAGGTGGAAACATGACCGCGGGAAGATGTTTTGGGTTGGGGGTGCTGTGGGGTGCTGTGGGGTGCTGTGGGGTGCTGTCAAAAAATATATACGCCAATTGGGGGCTGAGGGAAACTGTTGAGCGTGAAAAACCCAGCAGCGTTGCAGTACTTGACACACTCAAACCGGTGCGCCTGGCACCTACTATCATGCCCCGTTCAAAGGCACTTCAATCTTTTGTCTTGCCCGTTCACCCTCTGAATGGCACACCCACACAATCCATGTCTCAATTGTATCAAGGCTTAAAAATACTTCTTTAACCTGTCCAGGTGAAAGCTATGATCCCTTATTGATGTCACATTTAAATCCACTTCAATCAGTATAGATGAAGGGGAGGAGACAGGTTAAAGAAGGACTTTTAAGCCTTGAGACAATTGAGACATGGATTGTGTATGTGTGCCATTCAGAGGGTGAATGGGCAAGACAAAAGATTGAAGTGCATTTGAACAGGGCATGGTAGTAGGTGCCAGCCGCACCAGTTTGAGTGTGTCAAGAACTGCAACGCTGCTGGGTTTTTCACGCTCAACAGTTTCCTGTGTGTATCAAGAATGGTACACCACCCAAAGGACATCCATCCAACTTGACACAACTGTGGGAAACATTGAAGTCAACATGGGCCAGCATCCCTGTGGAATGCTTTTGACACCTTGTAGAGTTCATGCCCTGATGAATTGAGGCTGTTTTGAGGACAAAAGGGAGTGAACTCAATATTAGGAAGATGTTCCTATTGTTTAGCACACTCAGTGTACGTTGAGCGCAAAGGAGGGGGATACAATAAATTAGGTAGCGGGCTGCAAATGGCCCCAGGGCTATGTGTCTGACACCTCTGATGAGAATCAACGTGTATGGTAGGGAGTGAGAGGAAGCTCATGAAATAGAGAGAAACTAAAAATTTTAATCGTTGGAAAGTGTGAGTGGGGAGCGCAGTACTTGGAGACCCAATTTATCTGATGTTGAAACACGAGATGATGACATAGGAGGTCCCCCAACTTGGATGGGTGTAGTTTGACCAACATTTGAAGAAAGGTTCCTTATTTTGACTGTTATCCACTGTGTTAGCTAGTTTTTGTCCATATGGAGAGATACGGCCTAACTGATTCTAGTTGAGGTGGGACAGCAGGTACAGTGGCTTTTGTGAAAGTATTCATCCCCCTTGGCATTTTTCCTGTTTTGTTGCCTTACAACCTGGAATTAAAATAGATTTTTGGGGGGTTTGTAACATTTGATTTACACAACATGCATACCACTTTGAAGATGCAAAATATGTTTTATTGTTAAACAAACAAGAAATAAGACAAAAAAACAGAAAACTTGAGCGTGCATAACTATTCACCCCCCCAAAGTCAGTACTTTGTAGAGCCACCTTTTGCAGCAATTACAGCTGCAAGACTCTTGGGGTATGTCTCTATAAGCTTGGCACATCTAGTAACTGGGATTTTTGCCTATTCTTCAAGGCAAAACTGCTCCAGCTAATTCAAGTTGGATGGGTGCCACTGGTGTACAGCAATCTTTTGACATCATTTGCTACCTGACAATTTTACGGTTTTTAATTTTTAATTACCGTTAATATTTTTAGTTTTTCCTACACTCAACTTTTTTTCATTCAATTTTTTCCCTCAGGACATTTTATCTGGACTGTCACGATCGTCGTAAGCATACTCGGACCAAAACGCAGCACGATATGGGTTCCACATGTTTATTCAATGAAACGCACAAAAACAATAAAGCACAAACGAAAGGTGACGTTCTGGAGTGCTCACAGGCAACAACACAAAAACAAGATCCCACAAAGCACAGTGGGGAAATGGCTGCCTAAATATGATCCCCAATCAGAGACAACGATAAACAGCTGCCTCTGATTGGGAACCATACCAGGCCAACATAGAATAAACAACCTAGATTACACACCCTAGTCACACCCCGACCTAACCAAAATAGAGAATAAAAAGGCTCTCTATGGTCAGTGACATGGACATGGTTCGTCAGGACTTCCAACAGCCGAAGCTAAGTAGTAACATTAACATGATGCCTTCTAATTGCAGTCGCTGTACTCATAATATTCAGGAGAACGATCGCCTTACGGCGAGGATAGCTGTGCTGCAAGCCCAGTTTCAGACGCAATCGTTAGGCAAGGGTAATTTCAGTGTAGGAAAGGATGAAACAGCGTCTGTGCCACCATTAAGTACAGATAGTAGTAGACCCCTCGCACGGTCCCCGCAGCCGGACAACTTTCTCATGGCTTCTGGAGGGAAATGCTGTAGGAATGCTCAACCGGTGTCGCTCATTCAGCCGACAGAAACTTTCAACCGGTTCTCCCCATTAAGCAACGAGTCGTAGTCAGAGGCCGAGCCTCCTCTGGTCTCTACTCCTCCCGTTACGGGGTCTGAGATGCCGAAGCCTCCCACCATTAGCTCTGACAAATTGAAAACCTTAGTCATTGGCGACTCCATTACCCGCAGTATTAGACTTAATACTACCTGGCATGACTACCTGGCATGATGACTCCTTGCTGTCCCCAGTCCACCTGGCCGTGCTGCTGCTCCAGTTTCAACTGTTCTGCTTGCGGCTATGGAACCCTTACCTGTTCACCGGACGTGCTACCTGTCCCAGACCTGCTGTTTTCAACTCTCTAGAGACAGCAGGAGCGGTAGAGATACTCTGAATGATCGGCTATGAAAAGCCAACTTACATTTACTCCTGAGGTGCTGACTTGTTGCACCCTCGACAACAAGTACTGTGATTATTATTATTTGACCATGCTGGTCATTTATGAACATTTGAACATCTTGGCCATGTTCTGTTATAATCTCCACCCGGCACAGCCAGAAGAGGACTGGCCACCCCTCATAGCCTGGTTCCTCTCTAGGTGTCTTCCTAGGTTTTGGCCTTTCTAGGGAGTTTTTCCTAGCCACTGTGCTTCTACACCTGCATTGCTTGCTGTTTGGGGTCTTAGGCTGGTTTTTGTACAGAACTTTGATATATCAGCTGATGTAAGAAGGGCTATATAAATAAATACATTTGATTTTTTAAGTCATACCACAGATTCTCAATTGGATTGAGGTCTGGGCTTTGACTAGGCCATTCCAAGACATTTACATGTTTCCCCTTAAACCACCCGAGTGTTGCTTTAGCAGTATGCTTATGGTCATTGTCCTGCTGGAAGGTGAACCTCCGTCCCAGTCTCAAATCTCTGGAAGACTGAAACAGATTTCCCTCAAGATTTTACCTGTATTTAGCACCATCCATCATTCCTTCAATTCTGACCAGTTTCCCAGTCCCTGCCGATGAAAAACATCCCCACAGCATGATGCTGCCACCACCATGCTTCACTGTGGGGATGGTGTTCTCGGGGTGATGAGAGGTGTGGGGTTTGTGCCAGACATAGCGTTTTCCTTGATGGCCAAAAAGCTAAATTTTTGTCTCATCTGACCAGAGTACCTTCTTCCATATGTTTAGGGAGTCTCCCACATGCCTTTTGGCGAACACCAAATGTGTTTGCTCATTTTTTTCTTCAATATTTTTTTTCTCTTCTGGCCACTCTTCTGTAAAGCCCAGCTCTGTTGAGTGTACGGCTTAAAGTGGTCCTATGGACAGATACTCCAATCTCCGCTGTGGAGCTTTGCAGCTCCTTCAGGGTTATCTTTGGTCTCTTTGTTGCCTCTGATTAATGCCCTCCTTACCTGGTCCGTGAGTTTTGGTGGGCGGCCCTCTCTTGGCAGGTTTGTTGTGGTGCCATATTCTTTCCATTTTTTTATAATGGATTTAATGGTGCTCCGTGGGATGTTTAAAGTTTTTGATCTTTTTTTATAACCCAACCCTGATCTGTACTTCTCCACAACTTTGTCCATGACCTGTTTGGAGAGCTCCTTGCTCTTCATGGTGCTGCTTGCTTGGTGGTGCCCCTTGCTTAGTGGTGTTGCAGACTCTGGGGCCTTTCAGAACAGGTGTATATACACTGAGATCATGTGAAAGATCATGCGACACTTGGTTAAATAAAGTCCACCTGTGTGCAATCTAATTATGTGACTTCTGAAGGTAATTGGATGCGCCAGATCTTATTTAGGAGCTTCATAGCAAAGAGGGTGAATACATATGCTTGCACCACTTTTCCAGTTTTAATTTTTTAGATTTTTATTTTTTTCATTTCACCAATTTGGACTATTTTGTGTATGTCCATTACATGAAATCCAAATAAAAATATATTTAAATTACAGGTTGTAATGCAACAAAATAGGAAAAATGCCAAGGGTGTAACGGCTGATTTCCTCCTCTTCTTCGTCTGAAGAAGTCCCGTGTGGCATGAACACAGACACAGGAAACAAACACCCACCAACCAACAGTGAAAGCAGGCAACCTAAATATGGTTCCCAATCAGAGACAATGCAAAACACCTGTCTCTGATTGAGAACCATATCAGGCCAATTGACAAACCTAAACATAGAAACACATAACATAGACTGCCCACCCCAACTCACGCCCTGACCAACTAACTAAAGACAAAACAAAGGAAAATACAAAGGGGGACGAATACTTTTGCAAGGCACTGTAAATGTACTGTATATTATTTGCTGACAGGTAAAAGCCATAGGATTTGAATGAGGATTTGGATGTGTCTCCAAAACTCCTTGATGAAAACATGTTTACCTACCACACTGACACATACATGCACACAGCTATATCTGACTATCTGGATGTCTAACCTCACACACACAGAGACTCAAACACACACACACACACACACATGCACGCACAAACACACTTCTTAAGACAAGACTGAGGAAGTAGCACGACACAATTCATTGAAATTGGGTCAGGCGCTGGATTGCCACCAAAACACACCCACTCCCTAACCTTTAGAGAACCACACTGGGGTTCTCACAAGTGATTATCTTTCTCCCAAGACCAATCCCAGACGACAGCTTCTCGCATGTCAACAATCTTGTCTGTGCAGACACACATACACGTCTCACACACGTCTTACACCCGCATGCATGCCTAGTGAAGTGTTACCGAAAGGACATATGTACCTTGGAAGATTTCAAAAGAGTCTGAAAACCTCAACTTCTCCCAGAAATGGAAGCCTTTTTGAAATGTATCCTCTTTGCCCAAAATCATCTCAAACTCAACCCAGCCTCTCCAGCTCTTTTCTAATCGTATTACTCCACTCTAACGTGTCTCCTGCTTTTCCTAGTCATTAACGTGATATTCCCTCAATCAGCTGAATTTCCAGAGCCTATTCCCAACCAGGCAGCCTGGAATAGGGGATGGATCAGGCAGCTTATAGGAATAGGGGGATTGCAGCACATGCACAGAGCTGTGTATATTTTAGCCCTTACTTCCTTAAACCAGTGTCTCCCCAGTCTGGAGATAATCTGGAGAGATGCTAAACCAGCAGCTTTCTGAGGCTAAGGCTGTTGACTGGTGTGGACTCTCTTCTACTTCCTCCTCTTCTTCTTCCTCTCAGTGAATGGTTTTGGGGCTTTACCTTTAAATCTGAACTCATAAACACACAAGACGCAAAGCACGCAAGGTCTGGACAAGGTGTTCTCAAGGCAAACCAGTGGCACAATGGTGCTGTTACTGAGAAAATGGGTGAAAATACACTACATGATCAAAAGAATGCAGAAACCTGCTCGTCGAACATCTCATTCCAAAATCATAGGCATTAATATGGAGTTGGTCCCCCTTTGCTGCTATAACAACCTCCTCCAATCTTCTGGGAATGCGTTCCACTAGAAGTTGGAACATTGCTTCCATTTAGCCATAAGAGCATTAGTGAGGTTTGGCACTGATGTTGGGCTATTAGGCCTGGCTCGTAGTCGGCTTTCCAATTCATCCCAACGGTGTTCGATGGAGTTGAGGTCAGGGCTCTGTGCAGACCAGTTAAGTTCTTCCACACAGATCTCGACAAACCATTTCTGTATGGACCTCGCTTAGTGCACAGGGGCATTGTCATGCTGAAACTGGAAAGGGCCTTCCCCAAACTGTTGCCACAAAGTTGGAAACACAGAATGGTCTGGAATGTCATTGTATGCTATAGTCTTAAAATTTCCCTTAGCTGGAATTAAGGGGCCTAGCCCGAACCATGAAAAACAGCCCCAGACAATTATTCCTTCTCCACCCAACTTTACAGCTGGCACTATGCATTGGGGCAGGTAGCGTGCTCCTGGCATCCGCCAAACCCAGATTAGTCCATTGGACTGACAGATGGTGAAGCATGATTCATCACGCCAGAGAATGCGTTTCCACTGCTCCAGAGTCCAATGGTGGCGAGCTTTACACCACTCCAGTCGACGCTTGGTATTGTGCATGGTGATTTTAGGCTTGTGTGCGGTTGCTCGGCCATGAAAACCCATTTCATGAAGCTCCCGATGAACAGTTCTTGTGCTGACATTGCTTCCAGAGGCAGTTTGGAACTCGGTAGTGAGTTTTTCAACCGAGGAAATTTGATTTTTACACGCTTCAGCACTAGGTGGTACCGTTCTGTGAGCTTGTGTGGTCTACCACTTCGCGGCTGAGCCGTTATTGCTCCTAGACGTTTCCACTTCACAATAACAGCACTTACAGTTGATCGGGGCAGCTCTAGCAGGGCATAAATGTGATGATCTGACATGTTAGAAAGGTGGCATCCTATGACGGTGACACGTTGAATGTCACTGAGCTCTTCAGTAAGGCCATTCTACTTCCAATGTTTGTCTATGGAGATTGCATGGCTTTGTGCTCAATTTTATACACCTGTCAGTAACGGCTGTAGCTGAAGTAGCTGAATCCACTAATTTGAAGGGGTGCACACATACTTTTGTAGACATAGTGTAGAAAAAGGGGGAACGAAAGTAACATACAGTGCCTTCAGAAAGTATTCATACTCTTTGACTTTTTCCGCATTTTGTTTTGTTACAGCCTGAATTTAAAATGGATTCAACTTAGATTTTGTGTCACTGATCTCCCCACAGTACCCCACGATGTCAACGTGGAATTTTGTTTTTCTCTTGAGTATTCAACCCCTTTGTTATGACAAACCTAAAGGTCAGGAGAAAAAATTTGCTTAACAAGTCACATAATAAGTTGCATGGACTCACTCTGTGTGCAATAATAGTGGTTAACATGATTTTTGAATGACTACCTCATCTCTGTACCCGACACATGCAATTATCTGTAAGGTCCCTCAGTCAAGTAGTGAATTTCAAGCACAGATTCAACTTGAAAGACTAGGGAGGTTTTTCAATGCTTCGCAAAGAAGGGCACCTATCGGTAGATGGGTAAAAATAAAACAAGCAGACACTGACTATCCATTTGAGCATCGTGAAGATATTAATTTGGTTTTGGATGGTGTATCTATACACCCAGTCACTCCAAAGATACAGGCGTCCTTCCTAACTCAGTTGCCGGAGAGGAAGGAAACCGCTCAGGGATTTCACCATGAGGCCAATGGTGACTTTAAAACAGTTACAGAGTTTAATGGCTGTGATAGGAGAAAACTGAGGATGGATCAACAACATTGTAGTTACTCCACAATACTAACCTAATTGACAGAGGAAAAGGAAGAAAGCCTGTGCAGAAGAAGAAAAAAAATATTCCAAAACATGCATCCTGTTTGCAATAAGGCGCTAAAGTAATACTGCAAAAGATGTGGCAGAGAAATTTACTTTTTGTCCTGAATATAAATAGTTATGTTTGGGGCAAATCCAACACAACACATCACTGAGTACCACTCTTCATATTTTCAAGTATGGGGGTGGCTCCATCATGTTATGGATATGCTTGTCATCAGCAAGGACTAAGGAGTTTTTAGGATAAAAAGAAACGGAATAGAGCTAAGCACAGGCAACATCCTAAAGGAAAACCTGGTTCAGTCTGCTTTCCAACAGATACTGGGAGACAAATTCACCTTTCATCAGGACAAGAACTTAAAACTCAAGGCCAAATATACACTGGAGTTGCTTACCAAAATAACATTGAATGTTCCTGAGTGGCCTAGTTAGAGTTTTGACTTAAAGCTGCTTGGAAATCTATGGTAAGACTTGAAAATGGCTGTCTAGCAATGATCAACAACCAATTTGACAGAGCTTGAAGAGTTTAAAAAATAATGGGCAAATATTGTGCAATCCAATATTTTGAGATTTACCCTAAAATACTCACAACTGGAATCACTGCCAAAGGTGATTGTAACATGTATTAACTCAGGGGGTTGAATACTTATCTAATCAAGATATATTTAGTTTTTTTTAAGTGTTAAAATGTTTCTTCCACTTTGACATTACAGAGTATTTTGTGTAGATGGTTGAAAAAGATTATGATAAATTTTTTATCCCAATCTGTAACACAACAAATGTGGACAAAGGCTAGAAACTCTCTCTCTCTCTATCTCTCTCTCTCTCTCTCTCTCTCTCTCTTAATTTGCTCCCCTTTTCTCTCTCTCTTTTTTTTCTTTCTCTCTGCTCTCTGCTCTCTTTTATTCTCTATCTCTTTTTCTCTCTCTCTCTCTCTTTGTCTAGTAGTTTGTCTCCAGGTATGCCTCTGCATACTGACTGGGTCCTCAGGGATCTGTTGGTGGCGTGTGTGTTGGAGTTTCTTCTCCAGGCCTTTAAAAAACACCTGAGTCAGTGAGAGTGGCTTCTCTAACAGCTGTTCAGCCTCATTTAGACCCAACCCGCTTCACTCAGTGATTAAAACCCTGTGTGCATCAGCAAGAACTTGCCTCGCCCCCCCGCCTCCCTCCCCACATCTGCAGTCCCTACACAGCTCAGAGAGACAACAAAAGTTTCACTCTATTATCAAGAAATGGGAAGAATTAAGGTGTCACCCCTTTAACCCTGGGCATCAGTAATAAGCCGTAATAACTTACCAGAGGGTTTCTCCTCATCTCTTTTACTCGATCTGCACTGTTCTGAGAGAGTTGAACAGATGCTAAACAAATAGTGATGTCACCCTGTTTATTTTTCTTCAGATCAGTGCAGATGAAACTGAGAGGACAGGAGAGTAAGGCACTTTAGTCTATTGAGATGCACCCTAGATCAGAGGAGGTGCTGTTCTGCAAAACAATACAAAAGTACATTCTCGTACATAAAGGCAAAGATAGAGGGAGGGAGAGAGAGAGAGTGAAAAAAGTTCCCAGAAGGAGCAAAAAGTGCATAATGAGAGAGGGAAAGGGGAGAAGGAGGGAGTGCTGGAGAGTCAGAGATAGCGACGGCTGCCAGCGAGAGTTGAAAGCATGACCTTGCCTGATAGGATGACAAAGGGAACCGGCGGCACACTCATGAACGCACGCACACGCACACACACACACACACACACACACACACACACACACACACACACACACACACACACACACACACACACACACACACACACACACACACACACACACACACACACACACACACACACACACACACACAGAAAGTTTCTCTGTTCATTATTCATATGGCCCCTTGTTGATTTTGGGCGTTCGCCGCACATTCTAAATGCCAGGGTATCTCATTTGGATGTTGGCAGCCCCAGCCACGGCTGCTGTCTTGCGCTGCATTCTTTATGCATTTTGCCGTTTTCTTCAGTTATTCCCCCCCTCCACTTCCCCTCTCTCTCCTTGCCTGTCCTCTTCTGTCATTGTCCCAACTCTCTTCTTTTTGCTCCACCTCCACTTCCACCCCATATTCTCTCTCTCGCTCTCTCTTCCTCTCTCGACCACCCCGGCCTTTAGGGACACACATCAGGTATGTTATACTTCTTCATGATCACCAGGCGTAGAGGCACGAGGCCCTTTTGTGTACATATGTCTGAGTGTGAAAGACGTGTGTGTGTACGTGCGTGCATGTGTTTTTTAAATATATGTGTCCATTCTCACCCATTCACCCCCAACCCAAGTAAACACACACATCTCAGATGTATTGGGGAGAAAACTAGCTGAACTTGCTGATACCAAAGGTTTCCGTGGCTGAAAAACAGCATTCAGAGTAATGATGAAATAAGTCTGTAATGATGTCCTCTACATTAGCTATGTATATCAGAGTAAAACTCTTTCTACCAACTTTATTTTTCTCCTTCTTATGTACTGTGCAGCACATAAACAAAACGAGGCCGGGGAAAGGCAACGTTCACCATGCCACTCTGATCAAAGAGCATGCGTTGTTTTTGAAATAGAAAAACACAGCGCACAGCCCACGAAGAAAGAGAGAGCACAAAAGACAGACAGAGAGAAGGACAGAGAGGGAGGGTGAGAGAGGGAGGGTGAGAGAGGGAGGGTGAGAGAACGGAGGGAAAGTTTTAATAATGCATCTGGCAATCCTGACGTCTCCCAGTTGTGGCAGAGTCATCCTGAAATGTCCAATTAGTATAAAATATTCAGGCGTGGTGTGTGTCTGTAGAAAGAGACAGCGTGGGGAACGGACACAGAGAAGGGGGAATGAGTGTGTGACTCTGGAGGTGACAGGCTCTACGAGGGACACTAACAACATGCCCACGGTCTGAGAGTGCAAAGGAGAGTGATACTGGGGAGCTCCTAATGTGTGTGTGTGTGTGTGTATGTGTTTGTGTCTCTGTGTGTGTGTGTGTGTGTTTATAGAGATATTCTCATCCAGCAGGTGCTTGCTGTAAGGGTTCCCTCATAAAACTCAACCAGGAGAGCTCCCGGGTTGAGTCTCCCGGTTGTCTCCCGGGTGGCGCAGTGGTCTAGGGCACTGCACCGCAGTGCTAGCTGCGCCACCAGAGTCTCTGGGTTTGCGCCCAGGCTGGGCTGGGTTCGCGCCCAGGCTCTGTCGCAGCCGGCCGCAACCGGGAGATCCGTGGGGCGACGCACAATTGGCATAGCGTCGTCCGGGTTAGGGAGGGTTTGGCCGGTAGGGAGGGTTTGGCCGGTAGGGATATCCTTGTCTCAGTATGTAAAAAAATAAAAAAAATAAAACAATTTCTAAAAAATTCAACAAAAAAAAAATTATAATAATATATATATCAAAAAAATGTATGCACTCTACTGTAAGTCGCTCTGGATAAGAGCGTCTGCTCTTGGCCGGTAGGGATATCCTTGTCTCAGTATGTAAAAATGTAATACATACTGAGGGGAGGGGAGGACGGCTCATAATAACGGCTGGAATGGAGTCAATGGAGTGGTATCAACCAAATGGAAACCACACGTTGGATGTGGTTGATACCACTCCATTGACTCCATTCCAGACATTATTATGAGCCGTCCTCCTGTCAGCAGCCTCCGCTGGTGGGAGAGCTCCACCCATGGGACTGGTGGATAAGTACAGTGCAGGTTGTCAAAGGAAAGACAGAGAGGGGAAACACATGGGTTAGCCAACATGACCATAGTCATTCTCCACAGCACACAATGTTTCCACAATAACCGTTCACATTTTAGTTGGACGTGACAGCACATCTAAAATGAGTTAAACATACAGCAGCTTCACTATGCATTTCAGCTCCACACATTTTGAGGTTGTTTGTCTATCTATCCTGTCTGCTGTGGATGGGAGGAGGGGGAAGAGTAGAGGAGGAGGAGAAGGATGAGAGGAGTGGGAGGAGGAGAGAAGGGAGGAATAGAGGAGGGAGGAGTAGAGGAGGGAGGACAGGAGGAGGAGGAGGGGTAGGAGATCAGCATTCTGCTCCACTCCGATGTGATTCGCGGCACTGGCCACGTCTGCTGGCAGTAACAGATTTTCTGCTGCTCGAGCAGAGCCAGTTCCTTTTCTCCCACTTGTACAAACACACACACACACACGTGCATACACACACACACATACAAACACACACACACACACACACACACATATAATCACCCCGATTGTTCTTTTAACCTTGACAGAGCGGCAAGCAGCAATACACACGTTTACACACTACTGGCCCCAAGCAATAGCAAGGTACTCAATGTTAGAGTTTGTGGAGGGAACTGGCGAGACTGAACGAGGGAGAGGATCCCTGCTGTTGTTGTAGGACTAAGAGGGAAAAAGGGATGAGAAAAGAGAGAAAGAGAGATGGTGCCATTGATAAAATGATTCTAGGAAGGGGCAGGGTTAATGCAGCCTGTAGCAGTAACATGTAACACTGACATTCTGCAATGACAACAGAGTTTTGCAGCAGACAAGGACAACATTGCACTTGCCTGCCAAAACATTTGAACCTGAGAATATTACAACATGGCATTGGCTGCTTAATATTATATCATAAATCTCCCCTACCCTCGTTCTCCCTCTCTCTCATTTTCTGTCATTCTCTCGTTCTCTCTCCCTCCATCCCTTCATCCCGCCAGTCGGACCTGTGACACGGTCGGTTCACTTTGACGGTTGGGGGACAGGAGCCGAGGACCCATGATTTTTCGGCGGGCACTTTGATGGGCCGAAAAGTGCGTCACTCATTAGAGGGTGTAAATCGTGTCATCTCTCTCCATCTGCTCCTCTCTCTCTCTCGTCATCTCTTGCTCGCTCTGTGTTTTTTGCATGTCTTTTTCTCAATCTCTGTCTCTCTCTCTCATCCCTTTTCCTCTCCCTTGCACATCAACAACAGAACAAAATAGCGTAGGTGTGAGTATTAATATTGAGCAGAGTAAAGTGGATTGGGTAAAAAGAAGCAGAATGTATGGGCAGTGGAGGGGAGAAGAACAGGAGTCTAGCAGGACGCTCAATATACATTTAAACCCCAGATACTGTAACTGATGAAATATCAATGGATCTATAACAACAGCTGCTCCCTACACACTCATCGACACACACTCACGATACTTGCGCACACACAAACACACACACACACACACAAACACACACACACGCACAAAACAAACACGCACACACACAAACAGGCTCGCTGACTTAGGGAGACCACAGACAGACTGCTGATAGGCAGCAGGACATACTATGGTCTGATGTGCGTGTGTGTGTGTTCTGCTGTGTCATCAGGGACACTGACCTGAATCTGCACCACGACAGGACCCTGTACAGGAATGAGGAGGGAATGTAGGGTTAGGGAAGGGGGTGAAGAAAGCTGGAGGGGGAGAATGGAGAGGAGTGGGGAAGGTGTGTGTGTGTGCATGTGTGTGTTAGTGGGGTTCTGTTTACCTTAATGTATATGAGAGTACTACAACACAATAGCAACTACACAAACAAACTAACAGAGTTGTGGAGGCTCATGCTCTGAAAATCCCCCCAATCTGACATGGAGAATTACCAGCGCCTTCCCAATGGGCTTAGACACACTTGCATCCCCACTACAACTAAGAGGCATGTGTGTGTGTGTGTGTGTGTGTGTGTGTGTGTGTGTGTGTGTGTGTGTGTGTGTGTGTGTGTGTGTGTGTGTGTGTGTGTGTGTGTGTGTGTGTGTGTGTGTGTGTGTGTGTGTGTGTGTGTGTGTGTGTGTGTGTGTGTGTGTGTGTGTGTGTTCAAGCCCAAGGTAAGGCATAGGATGACCAACATACAATACAGATACAGCAATTATAGAAATAGGTAAAGAGAGAAGAGACATTGGGATGGGAGACGAAGAGGAGAAGAAGAAGAGGAGGAGAGGAAAAGATTAAGCGAGCAAGTAAGAAATAAAATTGACAGAGAAAGAAAAAACTGATTGAGAGCATCAAATATCTGTATTGTAAATAAATCTTTGTCTCCCTCTGGTGGTTACATTTAATAACTCTCTGAATCCCCTGAAGCTCTAGGGTTGAACTTCAAATCAATCAAACTTTGTGTTAACCAACAGTGCAGTTCAAGAAGAGTTAAGAAAATGTTTACTAAATAAACTAAAGTAAAAAATTATAAAAAGTAACACAATAACATAACAATAACGAGACTATATACAGGGGGTACCGGTACCGAGTCAGTGTGCGGGGGTACAGGTTAGAGGTAATTTGTACATGTAGGTAGGCGTGAAGTGACTATGCTTAGAGAATAAACAGTAGCAGCAGTGTACAAAACAAATGGGGGGGGGGGGGGGGGGGATCAATGTAAATAGTCTGGGTGGCCATGTGATTAGTTGTTCAGCAGTCTTATGGCTTGGGGGTAGAAGCTGTTAAGGAGCCTTTTGGTCCTAGACTTGGCGCTCCGGTACTGCTTGCTGTGCGCTAGCAGAGAAAACAGTCTATGACTTGGGTGACTGGAGTCTCTGACAATTTTATGGGCTTTCCTCTGACGCCTATTATATAGGTCCTGGAATGCAGGAAACTTTTCGCCAGTGATGTACTGGGCCGTACGCATTACCTTCTGTTGCGCCTTACGGTCAGATGCTGAGCAGTTGCCATACCAGGTGGTGATGCAACCGGTCAGGATGCTCTAGAGACGGTGGAGCTGTATAACTTTTTGAGGATCTGAGGACCCATGCCAAATCTTTTTCAGTCTCCTGAGGGGGAAAAGGTTTTGAGGGCACGACTGTCTTGGTGTGTTTGGACCATGATAGATCATTGGTGGACATCAAGGAACTTGAAGCTCTCGACCGGCTCCACTACAGCCCTGTTGATGTTAATAGGGGCCTGTTCGGCCCACCTTTTCCTGTAGTCCACGATCAGCTCCTTTGTCTTGCTCACATTGAGGGAGAGGTTGTTGTCCTGGCACCACACTGCCAGTTCTCTGACCTTCTCCCTATAGGCTGTCTCATCGTTGTCGGTGATTAGGCCTACCACTGTTGTGTCGTCAGCAAACTTAATAATGGTGTTGGAGTCGTGTTTGGCCACGCAGTCGTGGGTAAACATGGATTACAGGAGGGGACTAAGTACACACCCCTGAGGGGCCCCAGTGTTGAGGATCAGTGTGGCAGACGTGTTGTTGCCTACCCTTACCACCTTGGGACGGCCCATCAAGAAGTCTAGGATCCAGTTGCAGAGGGAAGTGTTTAGTCCCAGGGTCCGTAGCTTAGTGATGAGCTTCGTGGGCACTATGGTGTTGAACGCTGAGCTGTAGTCAATGAACAGCCTTCTCACATAGGTGTTCCTTTTGTCCAGGTGGGAAACGGCAGTGTGGAATGCAAATGCGATTGAGATTGCGTCATCTGTGGATCTTTTGGGGCGGTATGCGAGTTGGAGTGGGTCTAGGGTATCCGGTACGATGCTGTTGATGTGAGCCATGACCAGCCTTTCAAAGCACTTCATGGCTACCGACGTGAGTGCTACGGGGCGGGGCAGGTTACCTTCCTTTCCTTGGGCACAGGGACTATGGTGGTCTGCTTGAAACATGTAGGTATTACAGACTCAGTCAGGGAGAAGTTGAAAATGTCAGTGAAGACATTTGACAGTTGGTCTGCGCATGCTTTGAGTACATGTCCTGGTAATCCATCTGGCACCGCGACTTTGTGAATGTTGACCAGTTTAAAGGTCTTGCTCACATCGGCTACCGAGAGCATTATCACACAGACATCTAGAACAGCTGGTGGTCTCGTGCATGCTTCAGTGTTGCTTGCCTCGAAGCGAGCATAAAAGGCATTTAGCTCGTCTGGTAGGCTCGCGTCACTGGGCAGCTCGTGTCTGGGTTTCCCTTTGTAGTCCGTAATAGTTTTCAAGCCCTGCCACATTCGACGAGCTTCAGAGCCGGTGTAGTAGGATTCAATCTTAATCCTGTATTGACTCTGTATTGATTCTGAGGACATAGCAGGATGTCTTATAGGCGTCTGGATTAGTGTCCCGCTCCTTGAAAGCGGCAGCTCTAGCCTTTTGCTCGATGAGGATGTTGCCTGTAATCCATGGCTTCTGGTTGGGATATGTACGTACGGTCACTGTGGGGACGACGTCGTCGATGCACTTACTGATGAAGCCGATGACTGAGGTGGTATACTCCTCAACGCCATTGGATGAATCCCGGCACCGACAGAGATGGCCGCCTCGCTTCGCGTTCCTAGGAAACTATGCAGTATTTCGTTTTTTTACGTGTTATTTCTTACATTGGTATCCCAGGTAATCTTAGGTTTTATTGCATACAGTCGGGAGGAACTATTGGAATATAAGAGCAACGTCAACTCACCATCATTACGACCAGGAATACGTCTTTCCCGAAGCGGATCCTCTGTTTTGGATCGGATCCCAGCCGGCGAACCAAAACAACGACGCCGTAAAAGAGGCAGACGAAGCGGTCTTCTGGTCAGGCTCCGGAGACGGGCACATCGCGCACCGCTCCCGAGCATACTACTCGCCAATGTCCAGTCTCTTGACAACAAGGTAGATGAAATCCGAGCAAGGGTAGCATTCCAGAGAGACATAAGAGACTGTAACGTTCTTTGCTTCACGGAAACATGGCTCACTCGAGACACGCTATCGGAGTCGGTCCAGCCAGCTGGTTTCTTCACGCATCGTGCCAACAGAAACAAGCATCTTTCTGGTAAGAAGAAGGGCGGGGGGTATGCCTTATGATTAACAAGACGTGGTGTGATCATAACAACATACAGGAACTCAAGTCCTTCTGTTCACCTGACTTAGAATTCCTCACAATCAAATGTCGACCACATTATCTACCAAGTGAATTCTCTTCGATTATAATCACAGCCGCATATATTCCCCCCCAAGCAGACACATCGATGGCCCTGAACAAACTTCATTTGACTCTATGTAAACTGGAAACCACATATCCTGAGGCTGCATTCATTGTAGCTGGGGATTTTAACAAGGCCAATCTGAAAGCAAGACTCCCCAAATTCTATCAGCATATCAATTGTGCTACCACGGCTGGCAAAACCCTGGATCATTGTTATTCTAACTTCCGCGACGCATATAAGGCCCTCCCCCGCCCTCCCTTTGGAAAAGCTGACCACGACTCCATTTTGTTGCTTCCAGCCTATAGACAGAAACTAAAACAGGAAGCTCCCGCGCTCAAGTCTGTTCAACGCTGGTCCGACCAATCTGATTCCACGCTTCAAGATTGCTTCGATCACGTGGACTGGGATATGTTCCGCATTGCGTCAAACAACAACATTGACGAATAGGCTGATTCGGTGAGCGAGTTAATTAGCAAGTGCATCGGCGATGTCGTACCCACAGCAACTATTAAAACATTGCCAAACCAGAAACCGTGGATTGATGGCAGCATTCGCACAAACTGAAAGCGCGAACCACTGCTTTTAATCAGGGCAAGGTGACCGGAAACATGACCGAATACAAACAGTGTAGCTATTCCCTCCGCAAGGCAATCAAACAAGCTAAGCGTCAGTATAGAGACAAAGTAGAGTCGCAATTCAACGGCTCAGACACAAGAGGTATGTGGCAGGGTCTACAGTCAATCACGGATTACAAAAAGAAAACAAGCCCCGTCGCAGACCAGGATGTCTTGCTCCCAGACAGACTAAACAACTTCTTTGCCCGCTTTGAGGACAGTACAGTGCCACTGACACGGCCCCCCGCTACCAAAACCTGCGGACTCTCCGTCACTGCAGCCGATGTGAGTAAAACATTTAAACGTTAACCTCCGGCATCCCCAGCCGCGTCTTCCAAGCATGCGCAGACCAATCTGGTTGGTGTGTTTACGGACATATTCAATCAATCCTTATCCCAGTCTGCTGTCCCCACATGCTTCAAGAGGGCCACCATTGTTCCTGTTCCCAAGAAAGCTAAGGTAACTGAGCTAAACGACTACCACCCCGTAGCACTCACTTCCGTCATCATGAAGTGCTTTGAGAGACTAGTCAAGGACCATATCACCTCCACCCTACCTGACACTCTAGACCCACTCCAATTTGCTTATCGCCCCAATAGGTCCACAGATGACGCAATCGCAACCGCACTGCACACTGCCCAAAGCCCATCTGGACAAGAGGAATACCTATGTGAGAATGCTGTTCATCGACTACAGCTCAGCATTTAACATCATAGTACCCTCCAAACTCGTCATCAAGCTCGAGACCCTGGGTCTCGACCCCGCCCTGTGCAACTGGGCACTGGACTTCCTGACGGGCCGCCCCCAGGTGGTGAGGGTAGGTAACAACATCTCCACTCCGCTGATCCTCAACACTGGGGCCCCACAAGGGTGCGTTCTGAGCCCTCTCCTGTACTCCCTGTTCACCCACGACTGCGTGGCCATGCACGCCTCCAACTCAATCATCAAGTTTGCAGACGACACTACAATGGTAGGCTTGATTACCAACAACGACGAGACGGCCTACTGGGAGGAGGTGAGGGCCCTCGGAGTGTGGTGTCAGGAAAATAACCTCACACTCAACGTCAACAAAACAAAGGAGATGATCGTGGTCTTCAGGAAACAGCAGAGGGAGCACCCCCCTATCCACATCGACAGGACAGTAGTAGAGAGGGTAGTAAGTTTTAAGTTCCTCGGCGTACACATCACGGACAAACTGAATTGGTCCACCCACACAGACAGCGTGGTGAAGAAGGCGCAGCAGCACCTCTTCAACCTCAGGAGGCTGAAGAAATTCGGCTTGTCACCAAAAGCACTCACAAACTTTTACAGACGCACAATCGAGAGCATCCTGTCGGGCTGTATCACCGCCTGGTACGGCAACTGCTCCGCCCACAACCGTAAGGCTCTCCAGAGGGTAGTGAGGTCTGCACAACGCCACACCGGGGGCAAACCACCTGCCCTCCAGGACACCTACACCACCCGATATCACAGGAAGGCCATAAAGGACAACAACCACCCGAGCCACTGCCTGTTCACCCCGCTATCATCCAGAAGGCGAGGTCAGTACAGGTGCATCAAAGCAGGGACCGAGAGACTGAAAAACAGCTTCTATCTCAAGGCCATCAGACTGTTAAACAGCCACCACTAACATTGAGTGGCTGCTGCCAACATACTGACTCAATTCCAGCCACTTTAACAATGTAAAAATGGATGAAAAAAATGTATCACTAGCCACTTTAAACAATGCCACTTCATATAATGTTTACATACCCTACATTACTAATCTCATATGTATATACTGTACTCGAAACCATCTACTGCATCTTGCCTATGCCGTTCTTTACCATCACTCATTCATATATTTTTATGTACATATTATTCATTCCTTTACACTTGTGTGTATAAGGTAGTTGTTGTGAAATTGTTTGGTTAGATTACTCGTTGCTAATCATAGATCATAATTTTTTTTCTTCCAATGATAGCATGTTGGCAAGTAGAATTGATGGCAGTGGGAGTTTAGTCGCTCGCCTACGGATTCTCAAAAGGCAGTCTGATCTGTGTTCTCTTTGCCTCTGTCTTTTCTTCACGCAAATGACAGGGATTTAGGCTTGTTCCCAGGAGAGCAGTATATCTTTCTTGTCGGACTCGTTTAAAGGAAAAATCTTCTTCCAGTCCGTGGTGAGTAATTCCAGTTCTTTTTGGTCATAAGAGACGGTAGCAGTAACATTTTGTACAAAATCTGTTAAAAAATAAGTTACAAACAACCCCAAAAAACTAACAAAATACCATAATTGGTTACGGGCATGTAAAAGGTCAGGCATCCTCTTCGGGGTCATCTTAACATCTACACACCGAGACCTCTAGGATCAGATCCCTCCCTCCAAACTCTGACCTTAACCATTAGATGAGATAACTCAAAACTGTACTTCAATCATTGTCTAGGGGCAACTTCATCCATACACTCCCTCGTCGACCCTGATCTCATAACTCCCACGAAGGATGACATCCTTATCACTTGTCACTGACATATCCGCAACAATGGCACTCATTCCGTCAAAGGCCTGACCTTCAGCTTTGGCAATCAGCAGAGGATGGTGTTTGTCAATGTGTATGTGAGAGAGTGTGATCAGAAAAGTATGGCTCCAGCCTCCTAACAGATTCCCTACCATAGGGGTTTTATGAAGGCATAAATCTACTCCATTCCGGACTGGCTGTGTAGGCGCTGGGTGGATGAGGGTCAGCAGGAGTCTGTGTTTTGGTGGGTGTGTGTGTGGGTGGGTGAGTGTGACATAATTTCTGGTCACAACTTGTAGACTTGTTTACGTGCTGCTGTGCATTTTGTTGCTAACCTTACTCTGCTACCTGCCAACTTTACGTTTTTTATTTTTTAATTACATTTATATTTTTAGTTTTTCCCTCGCTCCACTTTTTTAATTCAACTTTTTCACTCCGGTCGCTTCATCTGGACGTGGTTCGTCAGGACCTCCACCAGCCGAAGCTAAGTAGTAACATTAACATGATGCCTTCTAATTGCAGTCGCTGTACTCATAAAATACAGGAGAACGATCGCCTTACGGCGAGGATAGCTGTGCTGCAAGCCCAGCTTCAGACGCAATCGTTAGGCAAGGGTAATTTAAGTGTAGGAAAGGATGAAACAGCGTCTGTGCCACCATTAAGTACACATAGTAGTATAAATCCCCTCGCACAGTCCCCGCAGCCGGACAATTTTCTCATGGCTTCTGGAGGGAAATGCTGTAGGAATGCTCAACCGGTGTCGCTCTTTCAGCCGACAGAAACTTTCAACCGGTTCTCCCCATTAAGCAATGAGTCGGAGACAGAGACCGAGCCTTCTCTGGTCTCTACTCCTCCCGTTACGGGGTCTGAGACGCCGAAGCCTCCCACCATTAGCTCTGACAAATTGAAAACCCTAGTCATTGACGACTCCATTACCCGCAGTATTAGACTTAAAACGAATCATCCAGCGATCATACACTGTTTACCAGGGGACAGGGCTACCGACGTTAAGGCTAATCTGAAGATGGTGCTGGCTTAAGCTAAAACTGGCGAGTGTAGAGAGTATAGAGATATTGTTATCCACGTCGGCACCAACGATCTTTGGATGAAACAGTCAGAGTTCACCAAGCGCAACATAGCTTCAGCTTGTAAATCAGCTAGAAAGATGTGTTGGCATCGAGTAATTGTCTCTGGTCCCCTCCCAGTTAGGGGGAGTGATGAGCTCTACAGCAAATCAAATCAAGTTTATTTTATATAGCCCTTCGTACATCAGCTAATATCTCGAAGTGCTGTACAGAAACCCAGTCTAAAACCCCAAACAGCAAGCAATGCAGGTGTAGAAGCACGGTGGCTAGGAAAAACTCCCTAGAAAGGCCAAAACCTAGGAAGAAACCTAGAGAGGAACCAGGCTATGAGGGGTGGCCAGTCCTCTTCTGGCTGTGCCGGGTGGAGATTATAACAGAACATGGCCAAGATGTTCAAATGTTCATAGATGACCAGCATGGTCAAATAATAATAATCACAGTAGTTATCGAGGGTGTAGCAAGTCAGCACCTCAGAAGTAAATGTCAGTTGGCTTTTCATAGCCGATCATTAAGAGTATCTCTACCGCTCCTGCGGTCTCTAGAGAGTTGAAAACAGCAGGTCTGGGACAGGTAGCACGTCCGGTGGACAGGTCAGGGTTCCATAGCCGCAGGCAGAACAGTTGAAACTGGAACAGCAGCAAGGCCAGGTGGACTGGGGACAGCAAGGAGTCATCATGCCCGGTAGTCCTGACACATGGTCCTAGGGCTCAGGTCCCCTGAGAGAGAGAAAGAAAGAAAGAAGGAGAGAATTAGAGAGAGCATACTTAAATTCACACAGGACACCGGATAAGACAGAAGTACTCCAGATATAACCAACTGACCCTAGCCCCCCGACACAAACTACTGCAGCCTAAATACTGGAGGCTGAGACAGGAGGGGTCAGAGACACTGTGGCCCCATCCGATGATACCCCCGGACAGGGCCAAACAGGAAGGATATAACCCCACCCACTTTGCCAAAGCACAGCCCCCACACCACTAGAGGGATATCTTCAACCACCAACTTACAATCCTGAGACAAGGCCGAGTATAGCCCACAAAGATCTCCACCACAGCACAAACCAAGGGGGGGCGCCAACCCAGACAGGAAGATCACGTCAGTAACTCAACCCACTCAAGTGACGCACCCCTCCTAGGGACGGCATGAAAGAGCACCAGTAAGCCAGTGACTCAGCCCCTGTAATAGGGTTAGAGGCAGAGAATCCCAGTGGAGAGAGGGAAACCGGCCAGGCAGAGACAGCAAGGGCGGTTCGTTGCTCCAGAGCCTTTCCGTTCACCTTCACACTCCTGGGCCAGACTACACTCAATCATATGACCTACTGAAGAGATAAGTCTTCAGTAAAGACTTAAAGGTTGAGAACGAGTCTGCGTCTCTCACATGGGTAGGCAGACCATTCCATAAAAATGGAGATCTATAGGAGAAAGCCCTGCCTCCAGCTGTTTGCTTAGAAATTCTAGGGACAATTAGGAGGCCTGCGTCTTGTGACCGTAGCGTACGTGTAGGTACAGTGGGGAGAACAAGTATTTGATACACTGCCGATTTTGCAGGTTTTCCTACTTACAAAGCATGTAGAGGTCTGTAATTTTTATCATAGGTACACTTCAACTATGAGAGACGGAATCTAAAACAAAAATCCAGAAAATCACATTGTATGATTTTTAAGTAATTAATTTGCATTTTATTGCATGACATAAGTATTTGATACATCAGAAAAGCAGAACTTAATATTTGGTACAGAAACCTTTGTTTGCAATTACAGAGATCATACGTTTCCTGTAGTTCTTGACTAGGTTTGCACACACTGCAGCAGGGATTTTGGCCCACTCCTCCCTACAGATCTTCTCCAGATCCTTCAGGTTTCGGGGCTGTCGCTGGGCAATACGGACTTTCAGCTCCCTCCAAAGATTTTCTATTGGGTTCAGGTCTGGAGACTGGCTAGGCCACTCCAGGACCTTGAGATGCTTCTTATGGAGCCACTCCTTAGTTGCCATGGCTGTGTGCTTCGTATCGTTGTCATGCTGGAAGACCCAGCCACGACCCATCTTCAAAGCTCTTACTGAGGGAAGGAGGTTGTTGGCCAAGATCTCGCGATACATGGCCCCATCCATCCTCCCCTCAATACGGTGCAGTCGTCCTGTCCCATTTGCAGAAAAGCATCCCCAAAGAATGATGTTTCCACCTCCATGCTTCACGGTTGGGATGGTGTTCTTGGGGTTGTACTCATACTTCTTCTTCCTCCAAACACGGCGAGTGGAGTTAGACCAAAAAGCTCTATTTTTGTCTCATCAGACCACATGACCTTCTCCCATTCCTCCTCTGGATCATCCAGATGGTCATTGGCAAACTTCAGACAGGCCTGGACATGCACTGGCTTAAGCAGGGGGACCTTGCGTGCGCTGCAGGATTTTAATCCATGACGGCGTAGTGTGTTACTAATGGTTTTCTTTGAGACTGTGGTCCCAGCTCTCTTCAGGTCATTGACCAGGTCCTGCCGTGTAGTTCTGGGCTGATCCCTCACCTTCCTCGTGATCATTGATGCCCCACGAGGTGAAATCTTGCATGGAGCCCCAGACCGAGGGTGATTGACCGTCATCTTGAACTTCTTCCATTTTCTAATAATTGCGCCAACAGTTGTTTCCTTCTCACCAAGCTGCTTGCCTATTGTCCTGTAGCCCATCCCAGCCTTGTGCAGGTCTACAATTTTATCCCTGATGTCCTTACACAGCTCTCTGGTCTTGGCCATTGTGGAGAGGTTGGAATCTGTTTGATTGTGTGTGGACAGGTGTCTTTTATACAGGTAACGAGTTCAAACAGGTGCAGTTAATACAGGTAATGAGTGGAGAACAGGAGGGCTTCTTAAAGAAAAACTAACAGGTCTGTGAGAGCCGGAATTCTTACTGGTTGGTAGGTGATCAAATACTTATGTCATGCAATAAAATGCAAATTAATTATTTAAAAATCATACAATGTGATTTTCTGGATTTTTGTTTTAGATTCCGTCTCTCACAGTTGAAGTGTACCTATGATAAAAATTACAGACCTCTACATGCTTTGTAAGTAGGAAAACCTGCAAAATCGGCAGTGTATCAAATACTTGTTCTCCCCACTGTATGTACGGCAGGACCAACTCGGAAAGATAGGTAGGAGCAAGCCCATGTAATGCTTTATAGGTTAACAGTAAAACCTTGAAATCAGCCCCTGCCTTAACAGGAAGCCAGTGTAGGGAAGCTAGCACTGGAGTAATATGATCAAATTTCTTGGTTCTAGTCAGGATTCTAGCAGCCGTGTTTAGCACTAACTGAAGTTTATTTAGTGCTTTATCCGGGTAGCCGGAAAGTAAAGCATTGCAGTAGTCTAACCTAGAAGTAACAAAAGCATGGATTAATTTTTCTGCATCATTTTTGGACAGAAAATTTCTGATTTTTGCAATGTTACGTAGATGGAAAAAAGCTGTCCTTGAAACAGTCTTGATATGTTCGTCAAAAGAGAGATCAGGGTCCAGAGGAACGCCGAGGTCCTTCACAGTTTTATTTGAGACGACTTTACAACCATCAAGATTAATTGTCAGTCTCACAACTCAATCGCTGGTTGAAAACTGTTTTCTGCCCCTCCCAAAAGATAGAATTTGTATATAATTGTCCCTCTTTCTGGGACTCACCCACAAACAGGACCAAGCCTGGCCTGTTGAGGAGTGACGGACTCCATCCTAGCTGGAGGGTTGCTCTCATCTTATCTATGAACATAGACAGGGCTCTAACTCCCCTAGCTGCACAATGAGATAGGGTGCCGGCCAGGCAGCAGGCTGTTAGCCAGTCTGCAACTAGCACAGTCAGTGTAGTCAGCTCAGCTATCCCCATTGAGACCGTGTCTGTGCCTCGACCTAGGTTGGGCAAAACTAAACATGGCGGTGTTCGCCTTAGCAATCTTACTTGAATAAAGACCTCCTCCATTCCTGCCATTATTGAAAGAGATTGTGATACCTCACATCTCAAAATAGGGCTACTTAATGTTTGATCCCTCACTTCCAAGGCAGTTATAGTCAATGAACTAATCACTGATCATAATCTTGATGTGATTGGCCTGACTGAAACATGGCTTAAGCCTGATGAATTTACTGTGTTAAATGAGGCCTCACCTCCTGGTTACACTAGTGACCATATCCCCCGCTCATCCCGCAAAGGTGGAGGTGCTGCTAACATTTACGATAGCATATATCAATTTACAAAAAAAAATAAACGTTTTTATCTTTTGAGCTTCTAGTCATGAAATCTATGCAGCCTACTCAATCACTTTTATAGCTACTTTTTACCGGCCTCCTGGGCCATATACAGTGTTCCTCACTGAGTTCCCTGAATTCCTATCGATCCTTGTAGTCATGGCAGATAATATTCTAATTTTTGGTGACTTTAAAATTCACATGGAAAAGTCCACAGACCCACTCCAAAAGGCTTTCGGAGCCATCATCGACTCAGTGGGTTTTGTCCAACATGTCTCCGGACCTGTTCCATGGAATAAATGTTGTGGATCTTATTGTTTTTCTTCATAATCCTTAACTATCGGACCACCATTTTATTACGTTTGCAATCGCAACAAATAATCTGCTCAGACCCCAACCAAGGATCATCAAAAGTCATGCTATAAATTCTCGGACAACACAAAGATTCCTAGATGCCCTTCCAGACTCCCTCCACCTACCCAAGGACGTCAGGGGACATAAATCAGTTAACCACCTAACTGAGGAACTCAATTTAACCTTGCGCAATACCCTAGATGCAGTCCCACCCCTAAAAACAAAAAACATTTGTCATAAGAAACTAGCTCCCTGGTATACAGAAAATACCCGAGCTCTGAAGCAAGCTTCCAGAAAATTGGAACGGAAATGGTGCCACACCAAACTGTAAGTCTTCCGACTAGCTTGGAAAGACAGTACAGTGCAGTATCGAAGAGCCCTCACTGCTGCTCGATCATCCTATTTTTCCAACTTAATTGAGAAAAATAAGAACATTCCAAAATGTCCCAAGAGAGGCATTTCCCAAGAGAGGATGGCTTTCACTTCAGCTGTGAAAAATTCATGAACTTCTTTGAGGAAAAGAACATGATCATTAGAAAGCAAATTACGGACTCCTCTTTAAACCTGCGTATTCCTCCAAAGCTCAGTTGTCCTGAATATACACAACTCTGCCAGGACCTAGGATCAAGGGAGACACTAAAGTGTTTTAGTACTATATCCCTTGACACATTGATGAAAATAATCATGGCCTCTAAACCTTCAAGCTGCATACTGGACCCTATTCCAACTAAACTACTGAAAGAGCTGCTTCCTTTGCTTGGCCCTCCTATGTTGAACATAATAAACGGCTCTCTATCCACCGGATGTGTACCAAACTCACTAAAAGTGGTAGTAATAAAGCCTCTCTTGAAAAAGCCAAACCTTGACCCAGAAAATGTAAAGAATTAACGGCAAATACTGAATCTCCCATTCCTCTCGAAAAAAATTGCAAAAAGCTGTTGCACAGCAACTCACTGCCTTCCTGAAGACAAACAATGTATACAAAATGCTTCAGTCTGGTTTTAGACCCAATCATAGCATTGAGACTGCACTTGTGTAGGTGGTAAATTACATTTTTAATGGCGTCAGACCGAGGCTCTGCATCTGTCCTCGTGCTCCTAGACCTTAGTGCTGCTTTTGATACCATCGATCACCACATTCTTTTGGAGAGATTGGAAACCCAAATTGGTCTACATGGACAAGTTCTGGCCTGGTTTAGATCTTATCTGTCGAAAAGATATCAGTTTGTCTCTGTGGATGGTTTGTCCTCTGACAAATCAACTCTAAATGTCGGTGTTCCTCAAGGCTCCGTTTTAGGACCACTATTGTTTTCACTATATATTTTACCTCTTGGTGATGTCATTCGGAAACATAATATTAACTTTCCCTGCTATGCGGATGACACACAGCTGTACATTTCGATGAAACATGGTGAAGCCCCAAAATTGCCCTCCCTGGAAGCCCGTGTTTCAGACATAAGGAAGTAGATGGTGGCAAATGTTCTACTTTTAAACTCGGACAAAACAGAGATGTTTTTTCTAGGTCCCAAGAAGCAAAGAGATCTTCTGTTGAATCTGACAATTAATCTTGATGGTTGTACAGTCGATTAAAATAAAACTGTGAAGGACCTCGGCGTTACTCCTGACCCTGATCTCTCTTTTGACGAACATAACAAGACTGTTTCAAGGACAGCTTTTTTCCATCTACGTAACATTGCAAAAATCAGAAACTCTCTGTCCAAAAATGATGCAGAAAATGTATCTATGCTTTTGTCACTTCTAGGTTAGACTACTGCAATGCTCTACTTTCCGGCTACCCGGATAAAGCACTAAATAAACTTCAGTTAGTGCTAAACACGGCTGCTAGAATCTTGACTAGAACCCCAAAATTTGATCATATTACTCCAGTGCTAGCCTCTCTACACGAACTGCCTGTTAAGGCAAGGGCTGATTTCAAGGTTTTACTGCTAACCTACAAAGCATTACATGGGCTTGCTCATACCAATCTTTCCGATTTGGTCCTGCCGTACATATCTACACATACACTACAGTCACAAGACGTAGGCCTCCTTACGGTCCCTAGAATTTCGAAGCAAATACCTGGAGGCAGGGCTTTCTCCTATAGAGCTCTATTTTTATGGAATGGTCTGCCTATCCGTGTGAGAGACTCAGACTCGTTCTCAACCTTTAAGTCTTTATTGAAGACTCATCTCTTCAGTAGGTCCTATGAATGAGCGTAGTCTGGCCCAGTAGTGTGAAGGTGAACGGAAAGGCACTGGAGCAACGAACCGCCCCTGCTGTCTCTGCCTGGCAGGCTCCCCTCTTTCCACTTGGATTCTCTGCCTCTAACCCTATTACAGGGGCTGAGTCACTGGCTTACTGGTGCTCTTCCATGCCGTCCCTAGGAGGGGTGCGTCACTTGAGTGGGTTGAGTCACTGACGTGATCTTCCTGTCTGGGTTGGCGCAACCCCTTGGGTTGTGCCGTGGCGGAGATCTTCGTGGGCTATACTTGGCCTTGTCTCAGGGTGGTAAGTTGGTGGTTGAAGATATCCCTCTAGTGGTGTGGGGGCTGTGCTTTGGTAAAGTGGGTGGGATTATATCCTGCCTGTTTGGCCCTGTCCGTGGGTATCGTCGGACGGGGCCACAATGTCTCCCGACCCCTCCTGTCTCAGCCTCCAGTATTTATGCTGCAGTAGATTATGTGTCGGGGGGCTAGGGTCAGTCGGTTATATCTGGAGTATTTCTCCTGTCTTATCCGGTGTCCTGTGTACATTTAAGTATGCTCTCTCTAATTCTCTCTCTCTTTTTCTCTCTTTCTCTCTTTTTCTCTCTTTCTTTCTTTCTTTCTCTCTCGGAGGACCTGAGCCCTAGGACCATGCCTCAGGACTACCTGGCCTGATGACTCCTTGCTGATGACTCCCAGTCCACCTGGCCGTGATGCTGTTCCAGTTTCAACTGTTCTGCCTGCGGCTATGGAACCCTGACCTGTTCACCGGACGTGCTACCTGTTCCAGACCTGCTGTTTTCTACTCTCTAGAGACAGCAGGAGCGGTAGAGATACTCTGAATGATCGGCTATGAAAAGCCAACTGACGTTTACTCCTGAGGTGCTGACCTGTTGCACCCTCGACAACCACTGTGATTATTATTATTTGACCCTGCTGGTCATCTATGAACATTTGAACATCTTGGCCATGTTCTGTTATAATCTCCACCCAGCACAGCCAGAAGAGGACTGGCCACCCCTCATAGCCTGGTTCCTCTCTAGGTTTCTTCCTAGGTTCTGGGCTTTCTAGGGAGTTTTTCCTAGCCACCGTGCTTCTACACCTGCATTGCTTGCTGTTTGAGGTTTTAGGCTGGGTTTCTGTACAGCACTTTGTGACATCAGCTGATGTAAGAAGGGCTTTACAAATACATTGGATTGACTGATTATTCCACATCTGTGTCTGTGTCTTGAGAGTTTGTCTTTTCATTGATGTATGGAAGTCTGCTTTTACAACTGATGTGGTATGGGGGTACAGAAGTATGAATGTTCTGATATGAAGTGTAGTAACCTGGTATATTTATGTTTACCAATAGATGGCAGTATTGACTCAAGACGGGGGTTTGCTTCCCGCTATCCGTAGCTATTTCCTATGTCTGCCTATTTAACTATGATTAAGAAAGCTTCAGGTAGTTTAAGCCAGGTGCATAAGAGAATGTAATTCTAAGTTACAATTAAGTACTAAACCGTACTTAAGTCTCATGAGTCGTAATTCTAAGAAGCCTTTAAGGATACTACATATTGGTATATCATCAGACTGATTTCCCCAGGTAGTCTCCCATCCAGGTTCTGACCATGCCCAGATGGAAGCCAGCAGAGGGATATAGGGTGCTTTGAATACTGACTGTGACTGATGCTGGCCATAACTGATGTGGTCTATAACTTATGCAGTCTGCCTACTCAAGCATGCTCCCCAACAGATACTGAACTTGTCATACCAGTACACACTAACGTTTTCAACTGAAAAAGGAGAGAGAGAATACATGTATGGAGAAGAGAGGAAAGAGTGAGAGAGAAACATCGAACAGAGAGAGAACTAATGGGGTGAGGAAAGGATAGAGCAGGACGAAAAGGAGGGAGGCTACTCTTGATGGGCTGGCCCCTCAGGCTTTACCTGCAGGCACAGAGACTACCCCTAGAGACAGAGGTGTAGAGAGAGATGGAGAAAGAGACATAGTTGGGAGGGTGAGCGAGCGAGAGAAAGGTAGACGAATTAAGGGGGGGAGAGATTGAATGAAAGCAAATGGCAAGGAAGAGAGAAGGTGAGAGAAAGTGTATGCTCGCATGTGTGTGTAGGTGTGAATTCTCCAGAGAGACCTTAATGGGTTTGGAGAAGCCCTGCAACAGGGAGGTCATAAGAGATTGCTCCCGGCTTCTGTGCCAATGTTTTCGGTTTCGACATCATTTCTGGTGTGTGTGTAGTGGAACACCTTGGGGTGACCGTGGCCTATTGAAGCCTGAGAGCTGACAAAACCTCCCCAGTAGAATGCTATTCCAGGGGGTTGCCTGTCATTGTACAGTGGAGCCAGTGTGGCACACATTAGGAGAATAATTTGAGCTCTTAAGAAAAATATAGACTGAGAGACCGAGACAGACACAAAGAGAGAAGAAGAGAGATGATAGAGAGGGAGAGACAGCAAATTTGTGGTAGAGAGAGGGGTGAGAGGTACAAGGGATCATATCGGTGCTCACTGACTTCCTCCTGGGTCTTCCCATCCAAACAAAACAGATATGGATGGTTGCCAATGTGACACATTGAGGGAAACAAAGGGGAAAGCAGGCAGAATTTGTCACATGAAGTGTAAAGCAACATGACCCTCTGTCATACAAATCCTCATGATTCATCAGCCGGCACGCCCAATTGTGTTGTGTTCGCTTTCCCAACCTATCAGTATCATACGCCAGGGCGATCAATTCTTACACACTCGAGCGGCGCGACCCTGTTAAAGCGCTCTCTGAAGATGATGAGATGTGATTCTAAACTGAGATTCCCCAGATAATCCTGATTCCTGTGTTATTTTGCTGGGCGGTGTGGATTAAAAATACAACCGGCCAGTACATCACGCACAAACGGTGAATGTAGTAGATATGAAAAAAACGAAAAAGACGAGAACACTTCCACTGTTGTTCTCCAAAGTAAGAAAGAGACTATTACTGAAGCATTTTTACAAAGGGTCTATAAAGACTCAGCACATACACATTGTTACTGGACCCCTAGTCTCTCTCATGCTGAAGGGGAAAAATAAATAGAACTAAAATGCGAACTATTCAGTCTTAAAACAGATACACTGCTACATAACACAGCAGTCCATAGAGCTTTGAGTACCTGATGTGTGTGTGTGTGTGTGTTGATTTCTGATGGTGCTGATTGAAGAGAGGTCATCTGACGTGAGACGGATGTCATGGATGCTACTGGTTATTTATGTTGTTAATATTTAGACGAGGCTGCCTCCAGCTAAGCAGCCGATCAGGGACACACCCGTAAACCACAGCCGACACATTGCAAGGCCTCCGCTCAAACACACTCATTCACTCAGACAAACACACACAGTCACACACACGGACAAGCGCACAAACAATAGAGCACGAGACCCTCTAACATAAACCAACACATAGGCACACACCACACCAGCAGTGACAGAAAGGCCTGGGGGTAAACTCAAACACCACACCAGCAGTGACATAAAGGCCTGGGGGTAGACTCAAACACACCACACCAGCAGTGACAGAAAGGCCTGGGGGTAAACTCAAACACACCACACCAGCAGTGACAGAAAGGCCTGGGGGTAAACTCAAACACACCACACCAGCAGTGACAGAAAGGCCTGGGGGTAAACTCAAACACACCCCACCAGCAGTGACAGAAAGGCCTGGGGGTAAACTCAAACACACCACACCAGCAGTGACAGAAAGGCCTGGGGGTAAACTCAAACACACCACACCAGCAGTGACAGAAAGGCCTGGGGGTAAACTCAAACACACCCCACCAGCAGTGACATAAAGGCGGGGAGGGGGTCAACTCAAACACACCCCACCAGCAGTGACATAAAGACCTGGGATTAAACACAAACACACCAAACATTAAGTTTCATGTCACGTGCACAAGTACAGTGAACCTCTAAACCCAACAATGCAGTAATCAATAACAATGTAATACTAAAATTAACATAAGGTAGAACAACAAAACACGGGAAATAGAAATATGAATTACACAAGAAAGTAAGTAAGCTATATACAGGGTCAGTTGCAACGGCGCTACGATTGGCCCAGCGTCATCTGGGTTAGAGAAGGGTTGATTGTGGTTGGCCGTCATTGTAAAATATGAATTTGTTCTTAATTTAACTAACTTACCTAGTTAAAGAAAGGTTAAATAGAGGTAGATATGTATAGTGTCTGTGTGTGTAGAGAGTATATGTGTGTGTGTGAGCAAATTAATTGAGTCCTGTGAGTGTGCATAAAGTGATAGTCTGTGCAGCCATTTTGTTAGCTACAGTTGAAGTCAGAAGTTTACATACACCTTATCCAAATACATATAAACTCAGTTTTTCACAATTCCTCACATTTAATCCTAGTAAATGTTTTACGTCAGTTAGGATCACCACTTTATTTTAATAATGTGAAATGTCAGAATAATAGTAGAGAGAATGATTTACTTCAGCTTTTATTACTTTCATCACATTCCCAATGGGTCAGAAGTTTACATACACTCAATTAGTATTTGGTAGCATTGCCTTTACATTTTTTAACTTGGGTCAAACGTTTTTCGGGTAGCCTTCTACAAGCTTCCCACAATAAGTTGGGTGAATTTTGGCACATTCCTCCTGATAGAGCTGATGTAACTGAGTCAGGTTTGTAGGCCTCCTTGCTCACACACGCTTTTTAAGTTCTGCCCACACATCTTCTATAGGATTGAGATCAGGGCTTTGTGATGGCCACTCCAATACCTTGACTTTGTTGTCCTTAACTTTGGAAGTATGCTTGTCATTGTGCATTTGGAAGACCAATTTGCGACAAAGCTTTAACTTCCTGACTGATGTCTTAAGATGTTGCTTCAATATATCCACATCATTTTCCTACCTCATGATGCCATCTATTTTGTGAAGTGCACCAGCCCTCCTGCAGCAAAGCACCCCTACAACATGATGCTGCCACCCCCGTGCTTCACGGTTGGGATGGTGATCTTTGGCTTGCAAGCCTCCCCTTTTTTCCATTATGGCCAAACAGTTCTATTTTTGTTTCATCAGACCAGAGGACATTTCTCCACAAAGTACGATCTTTGTCCCAATGTGCAGTTGCAAACCGTAGTCTGGCTTTTTTATGGCGGTTTTGGAGCAGTGGCTTCTTCCTTGCTGAGCGGCATTTCAGGTTATGTCGATATAGGACTCGTTTTACTGTGGATATAGATACTTTTGTACCTGTTTCCTCCAGCATCTTCACAAGGTCCTTTGCTGTTGTTCTGGGATTGATTTTCACTTTCGCACCAAAGTACGTTAATCTCTAGGAGACAGAACGCGTCTCCTTCTTGAGCGGTATGACGACTGCGTGGTCCCATGGTGTTTATAGTTGCGTACAATTGTTTGTACAGATGAACGTGGTACCTTCAGGCATTTGGAAATTGCTCCCAAGGATGAATCAGATGATTTTTTTTTCTGAGGTCTTGGCTGATTTCTTTTGATTTTCCCATGATGGCAAGCAGAGAGGCACTGAGTTTGAAGGTAGGCCTTGAAATACATCCACAGGTACACCTCCAATTGACTCAAATTATGTCAATTAGCCTATCAGAAGCTTCTAAAGCCATGACATAATTTTCAGGAATTTTCCAAGCTGTTTAAAGGCGCAGTCAACTTAGTGTATGTAAACTTCTGACCCACTGGAATTGTGATACAGTGAAGTGAAATAATCTGTCTGTAAACAATTGTTGGAAAAATTACTTGTGTCAATTTGTGGAGTGGTTGAAAACGAGTTTTAATG
Source organism: Salvelinus alpinus (assembly GCF_045679555.1). Lineage (NCBI taxonomy): Eukaryota > Metazoa > Chordata > Actinopteri > Salmoniformes > Salmonidae > Salvelinus > Salvelinus alpinus. The sequence goes on along the minus strand of NC_092120.1, from coordinate 10,706,732 downwards.
ACTCCAACATAAGTGTAAACTTTCGACTTCAACTGTATTTAGCAGTCTTATGGCTTGGGAATAGAAGTTGTTCAGGAGTTTATTGGTGTCAGACTTGATGCACCGGTACTGCTTGCCATGCGGAAGCAGAGAGAACAGTCTATGGCTTGGGTGGCTGGAATCTTTAACATTCATCCACTCACACACAACAAGTGAGATAGACTCAATCATGGACACTCTTACTGACAGTTACTGCTTTGTGTGATGCATTGTTGTCTCTACCTTCTTGTCCTTTGTGCTGTTGACTGTGCCCAATAATGTTTGTACCATGTTTTGTGCTGCTACCATGTTGTGTTGCTACCATGTTGTTGTTATGTTGTGTTGCTACCATGCTGTGTGTCATGTGTTACTGCCTTGCTATGTTGTTGTCATAGGTCTCTCTTTATTTAGTGTTGTGTTGTCTCTCTTGTTGTGATGTGTGTTTTGATCTATATTTATATTGTATTTATTATTATATTTTTTTAAATCCCAGGCCCCCGTCCGTGCAGGAGGCCTTTTGCCTTTTGGTAGGCTGTCAATGTAAATAAGATTTTGTTCTTAACTGACTTGCCTAGTTAAATAAAGTTTAAATAAAAATAAATAAAAAAGGTAGAGAGCCATGGCGTGCTGAACAACACATACTATCCATACTCTCTCCCACTAAGAGGAGGGATCTGGGACCAGTGTCCCACACTGCTACTGTGTTATATAATAAGTCATGGCCCTAACCCAACCCTCTCCTGCCTGGGGTCATAGGTGTGATTCTAGGAAAACCACAGTAGCAAATACTTCACACAGAACATGGGTGGAGATCACAGGGGGCTGCTAAGGGGAGGATAGCTCATAATAATGGCTGGAACGGAGCGAATTGATGGAATCAAACAACTGGAGATCATGTGTTTGATGTATTTGATACCATTACACAGATTCTGCTCCAGCCACTACCACGAGCCCGTACTCCCCAATTAAGGTGCCACCAACCTTCTGTGGTAGAGATGGGGCCTAGACGTGGACATTCCCAGAGTCTGTATTGATGACCCAACATTCCTGCACGGGCCATACAGCATGCTGAATGGCTGAATATGTTCATCACAACATCACCCGGTCAATATGTTTATCAGTCTGTTAATATGTTTGTCTGGCTGTGATAACTGATAACAGTGCTGTTGTCAATAACTGTTCACACAGTTGAAAGACGATTATTCACAAATTCTCACAAATTATTCACACTGTTATGTTTGCAATTCTAATTCTAATCAGATCCATGGAAACGTTGACACATTAAAGAGATGGGATTAGTGAGAAGACATTTTATCTTATGAGAATAGCAGGTGAATCAATATCTCAAGATAAACATGCACTACTACAACTGTGTGGAGTCCATTCAATAAATAGGCACTGCCCTCTAGTGGTTCAAAACAGGTGTCAGTTATATTTATTTCCTGTAGATGTACTATGATACCATAACTATTGATATTGCAATGACTCATTATATTTGCATTGAGGCACATTATGACAGTAATAATGTTAGGCACATTATGACTGAATGACAGGTTATACAGGAAATTATATCATTTCAGTTTTGATTTCATTGACTGAGATCCACAAATAGTTTCTGATGCAAGACTTGTGCAAGCAGAAAGTATATAGAATCTGACCTTTACGTTTCACCCTTGTGGTATGCGAGAGAAAATTTGATTGTGTGTGTCTGTCTGTTGGTGTGACGTACCCTGATAGTATACCACCAGTTTGGTCAGCTTTCAACCCAACTGGGCTGAATTGAAGTGATCTTATGCCACTTCACACACATAGACACATGTGCACGGACACACACACACACACAAACACAAACAGCTGTGACTTGCAGTTCAGAGAAAAGGGTTGGTGTTCTCCTAAAGGTGTGGCATGACCACAGCACATGCAGCATGCACCCATAGACTATGATAGAGGACTCTAGTGGGCAAAAGGCCATTTTAGCATGGGGTGCAGCATTGAGAGCTTCCACCATGCTTGCTCCATTTTAAAGTGGTCAACTGGGTGGGGATCCCTATGGATTGTAGCCTCAATTGCACTGCCCATGCTGTCACAGACGCTGTAATGCCACAGATATAAAGATGAGTCCTCCATCTATCTCTATGCGTGCAGACATCTATATGCGTGCACCCTGCAGTTGTTGAGAGAGCAACTAAAATCTAAACCAATTGAATCACAGGTAAGAAAAGTAGCCAATCACAAGGAAACAGTATCTCTTCGGGTAGATTTCCTTAAGGTGAGAGGGTGGAGCCAAGAAACGTGTCAATATTTACTACAACTCTTCAGAGATTTCTCTCTGTGTGTGTCTACATGTAAACACATACCAAGATGGATTTGTACAGCAGTGAACCTGATACCCCCCGGACAATCGCTATGAAAAACAATGGAGACAGGGAAGAGGAGGGAGGGGGAGGAGCAGGTTGTTTGTTGTAGCTTTCCTCTTCTAACCACTGGTCTCAAGATATATTCATCTGATTACTGGTGGTGCCTTTTGGCAGTGTGTAAACATAGTATCATACAAGCAAAACATTGGTAAGATTTAGGATACAATGTGTAACATGTCAACACGTCACATAATAGCAGATGATTAGATATGAATATGTTGTGTAACACTTTATTATTGGGGCCACTGGATAGGGGCTGTGTACAGTTCTGTCCATTATATATTTTTTTCTTGAATGTTCTACCGTTGTTAAGGAGACCAGCAGAGCTCCATGTGGCAACAAGTAGAGAGAAAAAGAAGGGGGAGGTGTAGGTGGGAGTTTCTAGAAAAACAGAAAATGTCTGCCCTCGTCCCGACACGATAAAGCTTTCACTGTTTGTGCTCTGCTTCAGAGTCTGTTTGGACTCAGTTCCATAACCTTTAGTCAGACAACATGGTGGACATCATTCACCAGGCACTTTACAATCTGTGCTAAAGGTGCTCTTCAGCAGAATACAGTGGCCATGATAGATTTATGTACCAACAAGCGCTGTCACAACTCACAGCCTTGTGGGTCTAAAACTGGGTGAAGCTTGACCCATCCCACCGGCCCCATGGCCATATTGTTGAAAATGTCTCACTCAAGCCAGCTGTGTACCAATGGCTATACTTAGAAAAAAAAAGAGCCCAGACGGTCAAACGACTGAAATAGCCTCGAACCAGGGTCCCCTATTTCAAAACAGATGGCTCTATTTACTCTGAAGTCCAATGCCACTTCTCTCCTTGTTGGGCCTGTTTGTTTGGGTGATGGGTCATGTTTGCCTGATGTGTTTTCCTACAGAGACAACATGGAGGTTTGGACCAGTGTATTCGAGGAACAAACTGTTTCCTCTGGCAATGGTCAGCATGATCTTACTGAGTGTGGGCCCCAATCCAACTTCAATGCTAGGTGTAGACAGAAAGCTCATCGATAACAACAGCCATTCCTAAGGTAGCATTCTCCTCTCACTGCTACGGTCACTGCTGCCCTTTGTACTGGAGAGAGGCACATTAAAGAGATGGGATTAGAGAGAGAGAGAGAAACTGTGTGACAGTTAGATAATAAGATATGGTGAAGAAGCAGGACAGAGTGAAAGCAGGAGCAGGACTGGAGGGCGGAGACTCTCCGCAGAGTAAACATTGCCAATTGGCAGCGGGCCAGCATCAGAGGGTAATGGGTGCATTCACTGAAACACGTGCTCCTGCCGGCCAACAACACAAACCTGGCCTTCACTACGACACGGGGCCTGGGAAAGGGTGGGAGGGGAGAGAGGGGAGGGGGCAAAGGGAGGGGGGGATTCTTAGAAATAGTAAATGAGTGTGACAAGTGTGGCCCGCCAAAAACAAATGTGCAAAACAAAGCAATGGCCATAGCAGGAATGGGCATCAGTCCCATATCACAGATGGCGCCGGAGAAGAAGGCTGATGTTTGTGTTTTTTTATTTGTTTCTTTGCGTTGTTTGTAACTTATTTCTTTACTTATTTTTTACATAATGTTGCTGCTACCGTCTCTTATGACCGAAAATAACTTCTGGACATCAGAAATGCCATTACTCACCACGAACTGGCAGAATCCTTTTTTTCCTTTAATGAGTCGGACGAGCCCGACGTGAATGACGTACTGCTTTCTCGGGAACAGGCCCAGATCCCCATCATTTGCGTGAAGAGAATGCGGAGAAAAAGGGGCCAGAGGGCAGGCTGTCTTCTGAGAATTCGTAGCCGATCGAATAAACCCCCACTGCTTTCCATTCTGCTCGCAAACGTGCAGTCATTGGAAAATAAAATCAATGACCTACGCGGAAGACTAAACTACCAACGGGACATGTAATATCTTATGCTTCACGAAGTCGTGGCTGAACGACAACATTATCAACATAAAGCTGGCTGGTTATACGCTGTATCGGCAGGATAGAACAGCGGCGTCTGGTAAGACAAGGGGGAGGCGGACTATGTATTTTTGTAAATAACAGCTGGTGCACGATATTTAAGGAAGTCTAGAGGTTTTGCTCGCCTGAGGTAGAGTATCTCATGATAAGCTGTAGACCACACTATCTAGCTAGAGAGTTTTCATCTGTATTTTTCGTAGCTGTCTACATACCACCACAGACTAGCTGTCTAGCAAGGCTTTCGACTCTGTCAATCACTGCATTCTTATCGGCAGACTCAATAGCCTTGGCTTCTCAAATGACTGCCTCGCCTGGTTCACCAACTACTTCTCAGATAGAGTTCAGTGTGTCAAATCGGAGGGCCTGTTGTCCGGACCTCTGGCAGTCTCTATGGAGGTGCCACAGGGTTCAATTCTCGGGCCGAATCTTTTCTCTGTATATATCAATGATGTCGCTCTTGCTGCTGGTGATTTTCTGATCCACCTCTACGCAGACGACACTATTCGGTATACATCTGGCCCTTCTTTGGACACTGTGCTAACAAACCTCCAAACAAACTTCAACGCTATACAACACTCCTTCCGTGGCCTCCAACTGCTTTTAAATGCTAGTAAAACTAAGTGCATGCTCTTCAATCAATTGCTGCCCGCACCCTCCCGCCCGACTAGCATCACTACTCTGGACGTTTCTGACCTAGAATATGTGAACAACTACAAATACCTAGGTGTCTGGTTAGACCGTAAACTCTCCTTCCAGTCTCACATTAAGCATCTCCAATCCAAAATGAAATCTAGAATCGGCTTCCTATTTCGCAACAAAGCCTCCTTCAGTCATGCCGCCATTATTAGTTATTTAGCTCGTCTGGTAGGCTCGTGTCACTGGGCAGCTCTCGGCTGTGCTTCCTTTTGTAGTCTGTAATAGTTTGCAAGCCCTGCCACATCCGATGAGCATCGGAGCCGGTGTAGTACGATTCGATCTTAGTCCTGTATTGATGCTTTGCCTGTTTGATGGCTCATCGGAGGGCATAGCGTGATTTCTTAGAAGCTTCCAGGTTAGAGTCCCGCTCCTTGAAAGCGGCAGCTCTTCCCTTAGCTCAGTTTGAATGTTGCCTGTAATCCATGGCTTCTGGTTGGGGTATGTACACTACCATTCAGAAGTTTGGGGTCACTTAGAAATGTCCTTCTTTTCCATGAAAAAATACATGAAATTAGTTGCAAAATGAATAGGAAATATAGTCAAGACGTTGACAAGGTTATAAATAATGATTTTTAATTGAAATAATAATTGTGTCCTTCAAACTTTGCTTTCATCAAAGAATCCTCCATTTGCAGCAGCTACAGCCTTGCAGACCTTTGGCATTCTAGTTGCCAATTTATTGAGGTACTCTGAAGAGATTTCACCCCATGCTTCCTGAAGCACCTCCCACAAATTGGATTGGCTTGATGGACAATTCTTACGTACCATACAGTCAAGCTGCTCCCACAACAGCTCAATAGGGTTGAGATCCGGTGACTGTGCTGGCTACTCCATTATAGAGAGAATACCAGCTGACTGCTTCTTTCCTAAAAAAATCTTGCATAGTTTGGAGCTGTGCTTTGGGTCATTGTCCTGTTGAAGAAAGAAATTGGCTCCAATTAAGGGCCGTCCACAGGGTATGGTATAGCGTTGTAAAATTGATGATAGCCTTGCTTCTTCAAGATCCCTTTTACCCTGTCCAAATCTCCCACTTTACCACCAACAAAGCACCCCCAGGCCATCACATTGCCTCCACCATGCTTGACAGATGGCGTCAAGACATCCTCCAGCATCTTAAAAAAAATTCTGCGTATCACAAATGTTCTTCTTTGTGATCCGAACACCTCAAACTTAGATCCGTCTGTCCATAACACTTTTTTCCCAATCTTCCTCTGTCCAGTGTCTGTGTTCTTTTGCTCATCTTAATCTTTTATTTTTATTGGCCAGTCTGAGATATGGCTTTTTCTTTGCAACTCTGCCTAGAAGGCCAGCATCCCGGAGTCGCCTCTTCACTGTTGACATTCAGACTGGTGTTTTGCGGGTACTATTTAATGAAGCTGCCAGTTGAGGACTTGTGAGGCGTCTGTTTCTCAAACTAGACACTCTAATATACTTGTCCTCTTGCTCAGTTGTGCACTGGGGCCTCACACTCCTCTTTTTATTCTGGTTAGGGCCAGTTTGTGTTGTTCTGTAAAGGGAGTAGTACACAGCATTGTACGAGATCTTCAGTTTCTTGGCAATTTCTCGCATGGAATAGCCTTCAGTTCTCAGAACAAGAATAGACTGACGAGTTTCAGGAGAAAAGTCTATGTTTTTGGCCATTTTGAGCCTGTAATCGAACCCACAAATGCTGATGCTCCAGATACACAACTAGTCTAAAGAAGGCCAGTTTTATTGCTTCTTTAATCAACACAACAGTTTTCAGCTGTGCTAGCATAATTGCAAAAGGGTTTTCTAATGATCAGTTAGCCTTTTAAAATGATAAACTTGGATTAGCTAACACAACGTGCCTTTGGAACACAGGAGTGATGATTGCTGATAATGGGCCTCTGTATGCCTATGTAGATATTCCATAAAAAATCTGCCGTTTCCAGCTACAATAGACATTTACAACATTGGGGCGGCAGGTAGCCTAGTGTTTAGAGCGTCGGACTAGTAACCGGAAGGTTGCAAGATCGAATCCCCGAGCTGACATGGTAGAAATATGTCGTTCTGCCCCTGAACAAGGCAGTTAACCCACTGTTCCTAGGCCGTCATTGAAAATAAGGATTTGTTCTTAACTGACTTGCCTAGTTAAATCAAGGTAAAAAAATAAATAACAATGTCTACATGGTATTTCTGATCAATTTGATGTTATTTTAATGGACACATTTTTTTGCTTTTCTTTCAAAAACAAGGACATTTCTAAGTGACCCCAAACATTTGAACGGTAGTGTACGTACAGTCACTGTGGAGACGATGTCCTCGATGCACTTATTGATAAAGCCAGTGATTGATGTGGTGTGCTATCGGCAGAATCCCGGAGCATATTCCAGTCTGTGCTAGCAAAACAGTCCTGCATCTACTTCATCTGACCACTTTTTTATAGACCGAGTCACTGGTGTTTCCTGCTTGTAAGCAGGAATCAGGAGGATAGAATTATGGTCAGATTTGCCAAATGGAGGGCGAGTGAGAGCTTTGTATGCGTCTCTGTGTGTGGAGTAAAGGTGGTATAGAATTTTTCTCTCTGGTTGCACATTTAACATGCTGATAGAAATGAGGTGAAACTGATTTATGTTTCTCTGCATTAAAGTCCCTGGCCACTAGGAGCGCCGCCTCTGGATGAGCGTTTTCCTCTTTGCTTATTGCGGTATACAGCTCATTGAGTGCGGTTTTAGTGCCAGCATCGGTCTGTGGTGATAGACAGCTATGAAAAATACAGATGAAAACTCTCTAGGTAGATAGTGTGGTCTACAGCTTATCATGAGATACTCTACCTCAGGCAAGCAAAACCCTGAGACTTCCTTAGGTATCGTGCACCAGCTGTTGTTTACATATATGCATAGGCCCCCTTCTCGTGTCTTACCAGAGGCTGTTATTCCATACTGCCGAAAAAGTGTATAACTCGACAGCTGTATGTTCTTAATGTCGTCATTCAGCCACGACTCGGAGAAACATAAGATATTACAGTTTTTAATGTTCCGTTGGTAAGATATACATGCTTTCAGTTTGTCCCATTTATTTTCCCAGCGATTTAACGTTAGCTAGCAGATTGGAAGGTAAAGGCAGATTAGCCACTCGTCGCCTGATCCTCACAAGGCACCCTGATCTTTTTCCGTAAAATCTCTGTTTCCTTCTCCAGTGAAAAATTAGTTTGACACCCCTGACTTAAATGGTCAAGTCTATTCTATTATCTATATTTCTATGATTTCAATAGGTTTTCTATGGAGGATTAACAGTATAATTAAAAACAATAGATATTCCCATTCAAGTCAAAATGATCTGATTATATGATATGTGGACCTCCAACCATTTTTGTGGTAGCATTTGAAAGTTGACATTGCCATTTTATTCACATTTTAATACATGTATTAGCCAAAACATGATACCCACCCTGTATTCAAGAGCATGTTGTGTTTCAACCGATGGCGGGCACAACACCTCAGATTATTTTTTTCAATAAATTATAAAATAGTTTGACAACCCTGTTTGTAAGCTTTTAAATTATATAAATCTCAACCATTTATCTTTTCCAGTGATTAAGACATGGATGTCTCATGGTATGATGGGGTATGCAAAAGGCGTCAACTTCGAGCACTTTTATCTCTTGAATGTTTTGGCATTCAGGTCCAAAAAGTAACTTTCTGAGCAAATATGTATGGAAGGTTCCATTCAAATTAAAAGGGGTTATGTCAAAAACGGATTGAATTCAAATGGATTTACCCTATGACACACACAGACACAAACAGCCGCTCTCACAAACAGCCCTGGAATTGATACTAAATTAATATCCTAATGTGTTGTTGTTTCATAGCAACTAGAAACCCCTCCTGTGACCCTGATCCACTGATCTGAGAGCCTGATTAAACACGCAAACACCCCCACCCTCCCACACACATGCACTGTTGATGCACAACACCCTGCATAAAAACAAAATGAACACAAATACACAGGGATTATGCTTGCTCAGTGTGAAGCATTGGGAGGTCAATAAAAACAGTAAACGCTATGCAGGCATTTAAATAGCAAACCCATGTGTTTGGTTCACTATCTCCATATCCTCCATGTTGGCCAGAGTAGGTAGAGTTACATCCTTGAATAGGCTTGTTCTAACAAGATGTCTTCTTGTTCACTGTGCTCAAGGTTTTCCAAACCCCTGGCTGCATCTAAATTGGCATAAAGAGCATCGTTTCCTTATCTGCTTTCCTTCATGATGACCACTTCTCCAAATCAGCAAGAGGCAATATGTGAAAACAATAATGGAAACATATCCAACTAATCCATCAATCAATGGGACAAAAGGAAAGGAGAGAAATTAGATTAATTCAATCACAGTATTAGAGCACAGGTCTGTTGTCCTTGGGAGTTGGGAAGAGCAGATTGGGCCATTTTTTAGATAATCTTTTGAGGAAGAGTTGTTAGAATCAGTTTAAGTTTTCAATTCTCTACTTTCAAATCCTTAATCCATATAAATTCTATTGAATACAACTATGTGCAGTTCCTGTAAAATTGAAATAATTACATACGCAGAATTAAGTAAAGGGGTCACAAAATTAAGCTTTGTTAAAGTTGTGCGAACAACTCAAGGCTCTTTCATGCCTTTAGCACTTTGTTCAGTGTGTTTGGTTGTGTACCAAGGAAACGCCTCACTAGCATTAGCAGGAAGTGGGAAAATGTCTAGCTAATCTCAGCTAGCCCACCGCAAAGAGGATAGGACTACGAATCTACTCACAGGAACTCTCACACACTCTCCCTATGTTTACAAGTTTACTGTGAAGCACAAGGATTATTGCCTAGATTACTTGGCAGTAGCATGCTTTGTGCTTTGACAACAATGAAAGACAAAAAGGCATTGATAAAGTATTATAAATGAAAGGGAAAGGGGGATACCTTGTCACTTGTACAACTGAATGCCTTCAACTGAAATGTGTGGTAATGGTGGCTCTTAACCTTTATACAATAACACTTCTCAAATCCTTATCTCACACTTTGAAGTAGATTATTTTACCGCAGCCCACACATTCTGGAATATGACCCTCAAGTCCTTTATTTCTATGTTTAGTCTATGTTTTTTATATATGTTCTATAAATACAGCATGTTCTGGTATGTTCTAATCTAATTAATGTTCTAATCTACCATTCTCCTCTTTCTCTGTTTATAGAATACTTGAGTGGCATGTATGAACCTTCTTTTATACTTCAGTTTTACTTGTGTTATTATTACTAACATTAGTAGTAGTAGTAGTAGCAGTAGTAGTAATAGTATTAGTGCTATAGTGCTTGTGTTGACCTCTTGCTCCTTTGTAGCATTTCAAA